>NW_027272063.1:600000-786229 GCF_040938485.1 Diadema antillarum | reverse complement strand
CCTGGATCTGCTATGAACAAACTTGAAACTACAGTCATTATGTACTCACTCATAGTATTATCTTAGCTCTATAACTTCTGATTCTAGAGAAGATTTTAAAAGATTCCTTCATTTTGGGGGTTTGGGCCCCCTGGGGGCCCCCTGGGTGGGGCATGGTGCCCATTTTAACAAACTGAGTTCCTAACCCCCTAAGGATGCTACCTGCCAAGTTTGGTGAAAATGGGTCATGGGGTTCTCAAGAAGAAGATGAAAATGTACAATTTAAGCCCCATTAGGACCCCTCCCCCACCCCCCTCCCCTGGGTCCCAAGGGGGGGCACCCCTGATTCTGCCATGAACAAACTTGAAACTACAGTCATCAATGTACCAACTCCTAGTATTAACTTAGCTCTATCACTTCTGGTTCTAGAGAAGAAGATTTTTACAGATTCCTTAATTTGGGGGGGGGTTTGGGCCCCCCTGGGGGCCCCCTGGGTGAGGCATGGTGCCCATTTTAACAAATTGAGTTCCTAACCCCCTAGGGATGCTACCTGCCAAGTTTGATGAAAATTGGTCTTGGGGTTTTCAAGAAGAAGATGAAAATGTAAAAAGTTTACGCACGACAGACGACGGACGACGCACGACGCACGACGCACGCCGGACGCCGGACGAAGGGCGATCGCAATAGCTCACTTGAGCCTTTGGCTCAGGTGAGCTAAAAAAAAAGGAAGAAGAAAAATCTGAGTAAAAAATCAAGAACATGAAGATTTTATGGAGACACTGTTACAGACGATACTAACAGGCAATACATTTCAATACTTCTGATATCCATTCAATTTTAAACTCATTAAAATACAGTAAACACCACGTATGTTCACATCCTGTAAGTTGCACAATCCAAAAGTCCTGATATTTTGCTTATTTCTGTAATTTGTGTACGTTAATATCTATTAATTGACCAAACAAACGTGTCAACATAATGTCTTGGTTCAAAATGAGGAACTCCAGTGTAAATTGCCTCTTTGCTTCTGTTGCTAGCAAGGAAAGATATTGCAAGAATACGAGATCATTGGTTGCTTTAAAATTCTTGGCTATTTTGTCTTGTACATCCAAAGTCACATGTTGCATGCAGATACTCGAGTGATCATTCAAAGGCAAACGAGTGTGTGTGTGATCTTCGAACCTGCAGCCAAATTGGATCATTGGGGGGGGGGGGGGGGAATTCAAGCAGGTGTAACACATGTTAGCCGACATTTGCACAAGTCCACAGATTTTCTCTGGTTCTATGTACATCAAATTATGCAAGGTTTAACCCTAAAAAGACTGGGCTATTTTGGTAGCTCGAAAGACTGGGGGGGCCTCAAAGGCCCCCCCTAAGATCTCGGCCGTGGATCGCGCGATCGCCGCGGAACTTTGCACAATGGTAGTGTGCGATGTAATCTACAAGATCGTGTTTTTATATTTTAGAGAAAAGTCTTCTTTTATTTCATTTTGATTAATTATGATAATTTATGCGAGAAATCAGAATCTTTCATCTAAATCAGTAAATAAAGCTCCAAAAGTGCTCATTTTTGGTATAATTATTCTTTGTGGCATTCTTAGCAAATGTACTTGAAAAACAAATTCGGTATCAAAATTAATTTCTTATTTATTTTACTGTTTCATGAATTTCTTATGTATTTCTTTGTTTTTTCGACCTTTTGTTTTTGTTGTTTTTTGTAACAAAATTTGTCACAGACACTTTTTGAAGCATAATACTCCTAAAACAAACTAATTTTAGCCATTGAGAGTAAAAATAAGCATATTTATATGAACCATGTGAAAAAACTCAATTTGCATTGACTTTGTACACAAAATCACATTTTTTAGCCATTTTTGGCCTCACATGCATGTACAAAAAGTCATGTAACTTCAGAACCGTACCCCCGGGCGTCACAAATTTGGTGTCAAAATGTGCGGGAAACTCAAAAGAAAAAAGTCATGGAGCATCGCGCCGAGAGCATTGCGTGTTGCAGAGTAATCGTGCGAAATGTCGAGGGGGGGGGGGCCTCCGAGGCCCCCCCCCCCCCCCAGTGCAGTTAGGGTTAAGGTACTTTATGGTACTACGCTAACAACAAATGATTTCACTGGAAGGAAATCATTGTATGAAAGGCAGACATGCTGATTTGAATGTGACAATCGACCAAAAAGTTCTACTGGTATTTACCATTACTGTCGCAAATCTCATCTTTCCAAGAGAGGAATAGAAACATAACCATTTATAGCCCTGTTTATAGCCCTGGTAGGATTAGGCACCGGTTTTTAAGCTAATAAATGTCTATTTCACTCATAACTGGGGGGATTCAGTGTATCTAACAACAGTTTATTTATGTACTAACAAAGCAACGCACTTGACTCATTACATAACCCACTGAATCATCTTTTCCTATCATTTTGGATACCTCCCCACTTATGACTGACAAGTTACAATGTTTTTGAACAGCATAGATATATACAGCAAGATGTATGAATACAAAGCAGATTTTCCCCTGGGATGCTTTGTCTATTTTTCATACATAACTAGGCATCATAAGTTATTCATTTCTCTTTTTTAAAACTTCATAGAAACGAACTTTAACTTCATGTAATCCACTATGTACTCACCTACACACTTGTTTACAAGTGAATTTACATTCACAGACATAATTCAAATACCAAGTGATGAGCTACTCCTTTCCACAGCACTGTATCACAAGTTTAAATGGTACATGTATTTGAATTTACAGTCATTCCTTGGGCAAATTTGTGGCATTTACAGACAGAGTTCTATAGTATCCACGCATGAATTGAATCCACAAAAAGTGGTATGATCGGGCAAACACCATCCCATGATCATAAAAAAAAAAAAAAAAAAAAAAGTCTCCTAATCACAAATATACTCTGGGAAATGTTCTTATGAAAACTGTACTTGTATTCACCTTTGCTCTTCTAGACATGAGCTTATGCGGATGAACCACCATGTACCATGAGAAACTTGGAAGCAGATGTGCCTTCATATAATCTTGTAGATCTATCTGTCGCCAGGGAGGTGGAAGAGAGATGGAGTGTGCTCTTTTGAGTTTCCTTTGAAGTCATGCGTGGCCCCGACAGCGATTTTTTCCCCCTCCCGTAATCCAATTACTCACGCTCGGCGCACTGCAAGTCGTAAATCTTGTGGCGGAAATCATGACGCGAAATGCATTGTGGTCGGGGAATAAAATGGCGTCCTACGGTGTAAGCACAGAACTGTAAGCAGTGGTGTAAGCAGTGGTGGTGGTTCTGGCGATCGTGATTTTGACGGAGACAAGTTTGTTGAGGAGGAATTGCTTCTTTAGCAAATTCAAAATCACATTAACACAGCAACTTAACGAAATTTGATTTACAATTGAAACTGAAACTCAGAAAGTTAGTTGGGCCTTGGCTTGGAAATTGGAGGCCAAGGCAAGGGCAAGGCTCAGGACAATGTTTAATAGCGCAGCGTCACCTCAGGTATGCTGCCTAGCAAAAGCATACCTAACGTTAGTCCTAGCTAGTAGACTCTAGTATTTCACAAACTAGAATCTAACCACTGTTAAACGTTAGATTCTACTAGCTCCAGAGGTGTACTCTACTACTTTTTAATTCAATTTTTTGTAACGTTAGCATGGGGTAGAGTCAAGCCGATTACCGGTATTTACCGATGAATGATCGAGGGAGAGTGACCCGAAACACTGTATACTAAGCTCTGGTTTTCCCCCTAAAATATACTTACAGCATCATACATCTAGGCTTTTATAGATATCATCTTTAATTCTCTACGGAAAATAATTATAATCAAGGCTGATATGTCTAATTTACACTTTTTAACACTCAACTTTCCATTCCAATATGTATTTACTAGTAACTCAAATTCACCGAAACAACGGCAACGAACGCTGTCCCGACGCGGCCCTACAACAACCCGACGAGTACGCTGAAAAGCCCCAGCTTGCTCGGGTGCAGATGAAAAACAAGGAAAAGTAGAAATTACGCGGTGCGTAATATATGTCCCCGCCGGAAGTAGCATTTAGTAGCAAAATGTACAATATAGGTAAAAAGATCAAGGTCAAAGGTCAAAGAAGTCAAAGGTCAAAATTCTATGTAGAAGTTTTGAAGCCCTCACCTAGTGCCATCACATAAAGCAAACGGAATCGAAATCGGGTTAGAAATGGCGAAGGAGTAGCATTTTGTAGCCAATGTACAATATAGGTAAAAAAATCAAGGTCAAAGGTCAAAGAATTCAAAGGTCAAAATTCTGTGTAGAAGTTTTGAAGCCCTCACCTAGTGCCATCACTTAAAGCAAACGGAATTGAAATCGGGTTACAAATGGCGAAGGAGTAGCATTTTGTAGCAAAATGTACAATATAGGTCAAAAATCAAGGTCAAAGGTCAAAGAAGTCAAAGGTCAAAATTCTATGTAGAAGTTTTGAAGCCCTCACCTAGTGCCATCACATAAAGCAAACGGAATCGAAATCGGGTTAGAAATGGCGAAGGAGTAGCATTTGGTAGCAAAATGTACAATACAGGTCAAAAATCAAGGTCAAAGGTCAAAGAAGTCAAAGGTCAAAATTCTGTGTAGAAATTTTGAAGCCCTCACCTAGTGCCATCACTTAAAGCAAACGGAATTGAAATCGGGTTACAAATGGCGAAGGAGTAGCATTTTGTAGCAAAATGTACAATATAGGTCAAAAATCAAGGTCAAAGGTCAAAGAAGTCAAAGGTCAAAATTCTGTGTAGAAGTTTTGAAGCCCTCACCTAGTGCCATCACATAAAGCAAACGGAATCAAAATCGGGTAAGAAATGGCGAAGGAGTAGCATTTTGTAGGCAATGTACAATGTAGGTCAAAAATCAAGGTCAAAGGTCAAAGAAGTCAAAGGTCAAAATTCTGTGTAGAAGTTTTGAAGCCCTCACCTAGTGCCATCATATAAAGCAAACGGAATCAAAATCGGGTTAGAAATGGCGAAGGAGTAGCATTTTGAAGCAAAATGTACAATATAGGTCAAAGGTCAAGGTCAAAGGTCACAACTGAAATTCTGTATAGAAGTTTCAAAGCTCCCATGTAGTGTTATCATATAAAGCAAACAGAATCAAAATCGGGTTAGAAATGGCGAAGGAGTAGCATTTTGAACATTTTGATCACACACGGACGCACACACGGACGGACACACGGACGGACACACGGACGGACGGACGGACGGACACACGGACACACGGACACACACACGTACGGAGCCCGTTTCATAGTCCCCTGCTCGAACTCGTTCGGCGGGGACAAAAAACCCGCTTTGGTCTCTATGAAGCACTACTTTTACACTCGAACTGTTTGAAAACACGCCCGAACACGCTCATGTAACTTATATCATTTTGAAGATCAAGGTCAGGCCTACCTCTCTAACTATAAAAAATTTGCGGAAATGTGCGGAATTTCTCATAATCGATACAGAAACAATATGATGATATCATGTAACTTATATCATTTTGAAGATCAAGGTCAGGCCTACCTCTCTAACTATAAAAAATTTGCGGAAATGTGCGGAATTTCTCATAATCGATACAGAAACAATATGATGACATCTCTAGCGCACAAAACTTACTGCTCAGTAACTCCGTTGTTTGTTTACCGATTTCGCTGGTTCAAACGGCAATCTCCTCAGCATAGTCTGTTGAACCAGCGAAAGGTATAGACATACCACGCTACCCAATTCTTGAGCCATAAGTTGTAGCTTTCGAAGGGGGACGTCTTTCACTGAATGTAATAGACTGCCAAAATTTTGAATATGACGTCATATTGTCGGTGCCACGCATCGCTTCAAAGCCCGATTTTTACGAGCGTGTGTTTATGGAAGGCCTGGAAAGGAGATCATGTTGCGTCACTCTAGTGCGCCGGAGGGTGATGGGTGGACCGATAAGGCCAGATTTTGACATATTTATCACAGAATGAGGGTTGGATTTCAAGATGTTAATCGGTGTAAGACCACTTGATTTTTTCTCTGAGGGAAGCTCTCAGAGTGCCATCTCCATCTCTCTTCCACCTCCCTGCTGTCGCCAACAATTTGTTCACTAACCTTCTTGTTACACAGCCTCTACTTCGTGTCATATTAAAGGGGAGGACACTTCTGCAAATTCTCCATACAATGACCAATTGGCTCATATCTATATTTTACATTTGAGAATGCTTGTCTCAATCGTGCAAAAATACAGCTTACATCCTGGAAAATACATTACTGCATACTTTGTACAGCTATACTCTCCCTCAAAAAAAAAAAATGTTTAAAAAAATGGAACAAAATTAGAAAACAAAAATTATTACATGACAATCACAGTTTTCCAAACTTTATACTGACATTGATTTGCAAGGTGACCTACCCTCACCATCTCCCTGTCCTTGAATGCTCACTGAGCTGGACAGAAATTTGGTCCACTCTTTCTGCATGGACGTATAATGCTCAGAACCATGTTAAGTTGTACTTAAAAATCTCAGAACAATCTGGATGTTGTGTGTTACAGTCATCCAACCAGGAACCCTCTCATTAACAGAGACCACCCATCACTGGAACCAATAACTGCTGTTCTTGGTGTTTGGTAGACAGGTGAAATGCTACGGCTGTAGGTCCCACGGGCACACAGTTTGTTTTGCTTCATGTCCACAGTCCATCTCTCAACTATCCACAGGATTATCCTCAATCTTCTCGTCCAGTCTCTCCTCCAACTGCTGATCAGTAGGATTCCTTGTGGTGTGGAAAGCAACAACATAAAACAATAAATTGAAAATGGTTTCCATTTCAAAAAGGCTCAAGACAAAAAAAAAAAAAAAAAAAAAAAAAATCATGTAGTGGAGGTGGGTAGGGATTAAGGACAGTTTAAAAAAAAAAAGAAAAAAAGAAGAAAAAAAAAAAAGAACATGCAAACTTTGGTGCAGGATCGAAACTAATGATCTGAAACGGGTCCCAGCACCCTTGTAATAATGGGGATTCCTTGTTCAGTGGACTCCCGTTTTAACGAAGTCTTCAGGACCGGCCAACCCTAAGAAGACCGAAGAATAACCTTTGACTCTGGCAGTATGGTAAATTTTGCACTGTTAACTTTCTATGCATGAGCCCACTTTGGTGACTTTGAGTTATTCATAATTTTTTTTTTTTTTTTTTTTAAAGGAATGGCAGTATCTGAAATACAAATTAAACACCCAAAAAAGTTTCATATGAAATCATCTTCATTGAGGATGAAATTTGCTAAGGAAATAAAAACTCCCATACCACAAACTATTCCTTTCTCTCAATATTCATGTCACCAATATACATGTTTCATGACTTCAACCTGGTTCTTATAACCAGTAATATGAAAATAGATCTCTGTAAAAGCTCTTAATGCACACTGCATCAAGGCTATCATTAATAGTACATTTCAAATTTTGGTCTAACAAAAAGCAAGGAAAAAAATAATGAAATCATTCCAATTTTCACCCCCAGAATAATATACAATGAATCATTCATCACAGAAAATAGTAAATCTTGTAGCAAGTATTATATAAACTAGATGTTGATATGATATTGATGGAATTAAAGCAACAGTGTCTGATTCCACAGCCTCTCATGAACAATGTTTGGTAAATACTTGGATGTGTCAGTGAAATTTTGTAAGCAACTTGAAAACAATGAGGACTACAAAACTGATAAATATAAGACCAATTTAGGTGATAAAACTCAGTAACAATGTACGTGTGGTGATTAGAAAAAGGGGATACAAGAAAATGAGAGCACAAGGGAATTGACAGTATATAAAATTCACAAGACATACTCCACTGTCTCAAAAACTCAAAACACTCACCATTCGATAAGATCTTCAGCCTTGGGCTTGGTGATGGCTTCCTCGCTGATATCCCCATGGCCGTTGTCACGGTCACCGTCTCCGTCAAAGTCTGCACTCCTGTGGCTTCCTGCACTCCTCTCGCTGCCTCGACGCTTCCTAGACCCCGACGATGATCGCTCACGTGATTTGCTTTTCCTGGAAAATCATAAAAGGGATGAGGCATACAAATATAATTGGGTAACATGGCCTATAAGACTTGGGTCTTTGATTAACCAAACAATAACATGTCCCATCCCTAAACATATTTTGGTAGTAAAGTCCAATAGCTGTCTATTCATCTTCTATAACTGCATAACAACTGCATAGCAAGATAATTTGCCGGCATTTATGGCAGCAATGGTTGCCATGGGAGAACTTAAAGGAAACAAGATGTCATTTTGACACAAATCCAAAATAAATAAAAAGCAGCCTGATGTGAGGCATTCTATCAAATCGTAAGATAATATCATCTCTAAGTTCATACACTCACCTGTGAGAGTTATATTACACTAAAGAGGCCATACACACAAATCAGTCAAACAATCAGTACCATCTCATTGGCACGTTTCCTGGAGGCAGGTCAGCTGGTGATTTGGCCTTCGTTTACCTGGTAGTCTTACATTGACTAGCGCTATATAAATTAGTAACAAACTTTGCTATTTTTCTCATAATAATTGCAAAAGATCATGAATTGCACTTTTTCCCCTTTCAATTGGACACAAATCCAATGAGTTTGATGCCTAGCATGAGTTGCAATTTGTTTTAATGTACATATTAGAAACGTATCTGCTTAAACTACTTTTCAGTTAGTACACTAAGAAAAGTGTCAATTAGAAAAAAAAAATAAAGGTAGTGATGTGAAATTTTCCTATGCCTATCAATGCTTAATCCATTCCAATAGTATTTCATTTCTTTGTTTTTTTTCTTTTCACTTGATTCACATGAGGAGTTGTCAATAATCTCACTTTGAAGTATCATCAGGTGCCGCAGAGTTTGATCTAGATCTTGGCCTGGACTGTGCAGGTGACTTGGACTTGGATTTGAGTTTGGTCTTAATCTTCCCTGGTGATGGCGACTTTGATCTCTTTGGAGTGGCAGATCGAGATTTGTGCGGTCGGGAACGGGACCTGGAGTGGGAGCGGGAACGGGTGCGGTGCCTTCTCGGGGACACGGACTTGCCCCTGGACTTGCGCCCCGAGTGGGACCGTGAACGGGACCTGTCCCGGCCCCTGCTGTGGGTACTCCTCCGTCGACTTGAGCGCCGCTCCCGCGAGTGGGAGTGGGATCGAGACCGGGATCTGGAACGCGCTCGTCTGTGACGAGGGGACCTCGACCTCGACCTCCTGTCCCTTGACCTAAGTAAAACAATGCAGCAAACATTCAAACAGAGATTAAAAATAAATCTCAAATACACACACAAAGAAATTTGAACGCTGCTCCTCATTTCTTCCATCTCCTTTCCTGCTCACACAAAGAAATCTTTGCCACCTGACCTAGTTTCAGAGAAATTCAATGGTGTTAGTATCAAACATCAGTTCTACGACAATGCCCAAAACCGAAGATTGCTACAACACATACAGTCACCAACAAGCAGATCTTCTTTTATCTCACAAATTAAATGAAAGGCAAAAATTCTCTACATGTATTTTTTTTTTTTTTTTGATTGGGTTGTCTGTCAATACTTTCTTCTTGGTATCTTTCTCTTCTTAGTTCTTTTTTTTTGTGTGCTTTTCTCCCTACCCTGAACTTTGCCTGAAGTATCAGTTGTGCATCTGGCTCACATTGAGAAGATGTAGGGGATGTCACTTTAGTAATTACAAGGGAAACCATACACTTGTTTAGGTAGTAACTACACACTTAATTACACATAAATTGTTCATGTGACACACAGGCCTCTATACCAAAAGATGACTGTCACATATTAACATTGATGTAAACAAAGGTTGTTAGTATTATTCTTCATCATACACATACTAAAGTGACTAAAACTGCAATTTAAATTTTATGATCCACACAGCAGCTGTCTAAATGACATTCATCTTTCCATTTTCTGTGGACACATCCAATTTCATCTGTTACTGAGCAGTGTTTTCTCAATGCAGAATTATCTTCACGCAAATCTTTGGAACTCACAGCATACATGTACTTTATTGGAATTGCATTTGAATATTACAGGCAATGTGTGCACTTTGCACATTTCAACATAACAGAAAACCAAATTAATTCTCACAAAAAAAAAAAAAAAGCCAAAACCCTATTCCCTTCGTATCCAAACACATCAACTCGATTCCAGTCTTTCCCCCTACGAATCTGACATTAGTGATCCTGTTGAACCTAATTGCAGGCTTAGCATGTGAATTGTTACAGGCATGTGTTGGAGGTTGTACAACCCAAGTTTGACTTTGGACATCTGCACATACACATTTACAAATGTGAGAAGTGGTGGATTAAAAAAAAAATAGAATGACTGTAATTGTACCAATGTTACATGCACAAGTATTTACCTACTCCGATCCTGCAGCTAGGCAATTTTAAATCAGCTGCCAGCATAGATGGCTGTACAAAGGTCAGGGTATGGTGCCCTGGAGGTCGTTGCTCTTTGGGTACAAAATATTGGAGGTAGGCTAGACTGAGTGACTAAGATTGGTCAAGTTTGGAAGATTGGTCGATTGGGTTGGGTTGCCAGAGGGTGGACTTTGGAGCTTGGTCAGCTGTAGTGTGGTTTGGTGGCGTAAAATGGATTGGTTAAGATTGAGAGTGAGTGAGCCCCCTGGAGGCAGCCATTGGACAGTGCAGCATGGGATTGGGTGGCCGGCTGTTGGCTGACGCTCGCTGCTAGCCGCAGTGTCGGGCTCAGAAGTCTGCGGCCCTCTCAGCTGCATCCCAGTGTGCTTACATTGAGCGCTCGCTGAACGAAGCTGTAAGTCATTGTGCAAATCTCAGGTGAATTGAGCACATTATCTCACATTACGATCAATATCATTTAGCATACTCAATAACAAGTCCAAGTTGGTGATAAATTTGATGACCCACATTTCCTATAAGACCGCTTGTTCAGTTCCTCAAGAAAGTAAGGTCACACCATCATATCTAACACAATATGATATTTGAAATATTGACAATGACTTGTACTAACAATAAAATACCCCCTGACAAATTTTGATTTATAAATATCACACAGTTTAAAAGTATTTTACGACTATCACATGGAATGCTAAAACAGTTAAATAAGCGACATGTAACATGAGCTTTTTGCAAAATCTATTCATTTTGGCAAATTACAATAAAAAAAAACAAATAATGAAAAGGCACACACATCTGCACAAAAGCTTTAAAACACATATTTGAACCACATTCCAGTTTATCTTTTAAAGATATGAATATCTTCCTCCCTAATCATCATTCAACTTCTATTCATATTTCCCATCCACATACGAATGTGTAACTTCATGCATAAAAGTCATAAGATCACAGTCATAAAAGGAATTACCATAAGCATAATCACATCATAACATCCCTACCTACATATCGAGGGAATATGATCCTTCGTAATACCTACTCTTTAAACAACTCCCTGCATCCACACCCCCTCCCCCCCCCCCCCCCCCCAAAAAAAAACAAAAAAACACCCCAAACAAATAATGATGGTACAAATATTAAAGGATACAAAGGTGCACTCAAAAGAAATGTTCTCAGAGTCAGATTTACCTGCTTCTTCTTCTGGCAGTACTCCTTGGAAACTCAGAGCTCCTCCGAGGTGGTGGACCCGGGTAGGGACGGGCGTGTTCAACACGCACTCTCCGACCACATATCACTCTACATAAATGCACAACAAACAAACACATCAGATGAAGGATATGATACCATGCCATGTGAAGAGGGTGTGAGAAAAATATGTGATGTAGCCTACATGTAGCATGTTAAAAGGGGCTACCTCCCGTTTCAGCACCCCTCTTCAAACAAGATAGTTACCCTTTATGGAAGATGTTAACATTAAGATGCAACCCTGCAAATGTCAAAATACTATAAATTTAGGCACTGCTATACATACAAGTTTATACTAAATTTGATATATTTCATTTTTCTAGCATAATGGAAGAGCACTTGATTGATGCTATATTACCCTTACCATATGTCAGGAACAAGTCCGAGGAAAGTGTATTTTTCAACAACAACAAAAATGAATTCAACAAAAAGTGAAGTCTGTTGAATTTTCTTTACATCATTCTTCATATGGGCAATTCCACGGTAACTAGGACACAGGTGCCAAAAATTCAAAATGATATTTGTTTCAAACACCATACATTTTCAGACAGTACTTGAGTTGAAGTTTTAAGAATCATTATGTTTTTTGATAAAAGCGGCCATTTTGATTTTCAAAATGGCTGTCAAAATATGCCTATAACTCAATGGTGAAAAGAGTGTATTGTCGCATAACTTACTCTCTGTATATCCACTTTATTAGTACTCTAAACAACAATCTTTCATATGTATGCAGTTACCAGAGAAGTCTTTTACCACAAGATAGAAAGAAAAAGCTGGTAGCTTTAAAGAATTTGATAAAAACTGTTAATTACTTTGATAATGATGGATGTAACGTCAGTTACCAAAAACAAGGAATTCTTAAGTTTATTCATCAAAGGAAGTGAGCTGTATGATGTAACTTGGGATTTCTAATGTATGCCCATATGCCTTTATTTTAATACCAGAAATAAGGATACTTGGCATACTGGAGAGTCAAAATGAACACTACAAAATGTGTAACGTCAGTTACCGAAACGTCATACACGAGTATGTAACGTCAGTTACCATGACAGTAATTATAACTGAGGCAAATTTTTTGACTTTATGCCATTTCAATACATCTGGGAAGTCAACTTACAACAAAGAGCACCAATCCCTTTCATAGGAAATGATGTCATTACCATGGTATGTCCATGGATATTTTTTTTTTATTATTTCTAAATTCATTTATTCATTCATTTACCATGATTATCTTTTTTTTTTTTTTTTGGGGGGGGGGGGGGGGGGGGGGCTTGAGCTTTTGATTTTTGATTCAGCACAAGTTTAAGGTTAAATCATCTGGAAGTTTAGTTTGCCACATGCAGTATATGCACTCAAATTAGTACATTCCCAGCCCTACGGGATGATAAAGCTACCAAAGTTTGTAGGCCTAATCAGTGACATGATTGCATGTTAACCACATTTTCTGTACAAAAAAAAAAACAACAACAACAACAAACTTCTGCACAGCTGTATACCAACAGTTTAACAATCTTCACCAATGTTTGCTTTTGCTGGCATTTTTCTTTTTTTTTTCAGGAAGCTTAGTCAAGTTTCTACCTCAAGGCAAATGCACAAACAGATATTTCTTCTCTTGCACTTAAATGTGTGGTGTAGTTAACATGGCTCATCTTGTATTATGGTACGTAAGGCTTGTACTCAATGTACTCATTATTGTTTGAAACTTAACACTGATGTTGCTCAAAGTGAGAGAGGATTCTATAGGGTTTTAAAAAAATTGTTCATACAGTGTGTATTTGTTGATTACTTTATTCTATTCATGCAGGGACATTTTGTAATACAACACATGATAATTATGAACAGGAAGAGTTTTTTATATTGATTTTAGTATTCTTTCGTTGCAAAGTCCGATTTCTTGGTATCTTGAATGTATTTGCAAGCCGTGATATATCAGTGAAAAGGAAAAGAAAAACAGTTAAATTACTTCAAGCTAGGAATAAAACAATAATGCTCTTTTAACCAAAAAAAGCATTTATTTTTCTTCTTCACAGAGAAATATTAAAAGTGCGACACTTTTCATTTAAATCAATTGATGATGGTGATCATCAGGAGTAAAATAAAGAAAAGAAGGCGAAATAAATCACAATAGATTTCATACATATTTATGCATATTTATGAGTTGATACATGTTTTTTTCCCCAAGATATTTTGATATTTTTTTCAAGCACAAAAATATCCATGTTTTGTGTAGTACAAGGTATTATGGGTGGAGCACTCTATGTACAGATAAAAACTTTCCTGTTCATTAAAAACAAACAAACAAACAAACAAACAAAAAAGCCCTTAGTCATGTCAATATATTTATACTTGGAACTGCTTAATCTACTAATGACTCTGTGTAATCATAAATGTTGAATAAAAATTAAATCTTCGGACAAATGTCAAGAAATATCCTCTTGTGCATTTACATTATTTTTGCCCAACTGTGCTATGGCATGGGGGGGGGGGGGGGGTGCCCCTAAGGGCCCACCCAATATTATTTGTGTCTTTAGATTTTGTTTTAATTTGTTGCTGTAGTTGCCTGGGATTGTCACTGGTACATTGCAGCAGTATAATAACCTGTTAAATAAATTAGTTCTCTGTAAACCCTACAGCAAAGTATGTGTAACGTCAGTTACTGACATATTTACCTTTAAGTTTTCATAGAACACAAAGAAAATGGACTACTGTTTCATTTCATTGTGTATTTATGACTGATGAACCAAGGTATGACTCCATATCAACTAAATCATTCTGAATGGTCAGAATTATGAAATATCACATAGCTATTCCCAATCATGATTTTGCATGTGTAAACCCTATGGCAAATGTAAGCGTAACGTCAGTTACCGTCATGCCTTCACTGAAATTGGCATGGTGGTAAAAGGAGGCAACTAAAGTGCACATTATTTTGCACACCTGTTCCTAAGAACCTAGGTGTATTGCCATATTAAACACATAAAGGCTAAAAGTCAGGGACATGAGATATTTCCATTTACATCTACACCATAATTTCCCATGTCCTTTTTCCGTAACGTCAGTTACCGACACATTTTCACTTGCTATGTGATAAGAAATGCAGTTTGAGAGAAAAACTTTCCACCTATTTCTTCATTCTCATGAACCTTTTCATCAATGCTAATTGCAAGCCCAAGGTGCTTTCATTCACAAAACTACAAGGTAAACAATTTCATGAAAATCCTTACGTGTAACGTCAGTTACCGTGGAATTGCCCATATGTGACATCAGAAATTGTAGTTGTTCATCTTGTCATCCAGTGATGGCTGTACCAAAAATGCAAAACTTCTTAACTTTAGAACGGATTGTTCAATTTTCTCAAACTCACTTTGATTTGTTCTATTAATATGGCTGCATTCACTCAATCCGTATGGGTTTTAATTCCCTTTAAAGAAAATATCTTGTTTGTGACCTGTGCAATTAATCATACTAATGAATATGCTGGTGGTGCACAACATCTCTGATACAACTTTGCCAATGGGCCAGCACTGACTGTAATCTCCCTAAATTTTGACATGAGCAACATGAATTGTTTGGCAAGGCCATGGAAACATTTGTTTATCTTACCTTCCATCTAATGATCTCACAGCTTTGTCTGCATTTTCTCGGTACATGTAGACCACAAAGGCAAACCCTGGGGGATTTCTGCACACATACACGACAGGGAAGTCAATATGGCCGATGGGGTTAAATGAGTGTGAAGACAAGCTGATGACTTGATTATGGTAATGGTCTACATCACAATTTATGTTTTCATTGTTTATTCCTTCAAGGAAAATGTGCCTAACTTCCTATTTTTAATCACTGTTGCTGTACAATGCGGTGCGTGAAACATGTGCTCAACAACAGCCATATAGCGCCATGTGCTTGTTGCGATGCATTTGGGGCCTATATTGAAAGCATGCTTTGTGGGAATATTTAAAGAAGAATGGATTGAAGGATGCCGTGTACGATAACGAAAACTATAAACTGTTGACAGCAAAATCTGAGATCATAAATTGTATACAGATGAGTTGATTTAATACTAGCATACAACCTCTTGACATCGATATTCAATTTTGACATATAATTCAATTTCTCTCATTAAAAAAAGATGTGTAAAGGGGGTACCTAACTCAGCGGCTAATGTTTGTGAACAAAGTGAATTTTAGGCAAATTTTAGGTTTTGTCAGGATTCAGTAACAGTTGCGATCTGATGAAATTATACGATTCCCAACGTTTGCAAACATTCACCGCGCACAGTTAAAGATATACCCTTTACATATCTTTTGAAAGGTTAACATTTTGAATACATATTATACACCACACTTTGTTCTTGTTTACAGCAAAAAGAACACTAATTCAAATCGTAGAGTTTGTGATAACATAGTCCTATTCTTTAGCGAAGGCTCTCGCTTTCAGATATTCCTATGCTGTTCCATTGGCAGTCCTTGGAAAGAGACTTCATGAACTTGCGATGCTTCTTGATTGCATTCCGTTACTGGAAGTATAGTCACTGACATGCACGCAACGATTATTCAGACAATTACAACAGAGAGAGTGAACCTTATAACATATTCAACAGTTAGTTTCTGCAAATTCTGGTTTTGAAATAGTGTGTGATTTTGTCCGCTTTTTTTTTTTTTTTTTGAAAGAAAAAATTGAGATAAAAAAGTTACATCCATGCACATTCATCTTTGTTTTTCTTTGTTTTTTAGACCCGAAAATTATCTTGTAATAAACTAAACTTTGAATTCCCATAGGTTAACACGAAAAGTACATTGGGATCGGACAATTTTTCTCGTTATGAGTGCATTCTAGTGGTATCCAATCTCGTTGTAATGGGATTTCCCTGTGTAGTGTGTCCATGAGCTGGTAGCTGTGTCCTTTTCCACATGAATATTCCACTCAAGTCTTTAATAATAATAGTTCAAACAGCTGGTAAGCGCATTGTATTCATGAAATGTTAATTTTACTATTGAAGTTCAACTTTGCTGATCTAGGACTGTGAACAAGATGCAATTGAGAAGTCGGAAGGGTGAGGTACCTCACCCAGTTCTCCATAGCCAAGTATATAGGGACAGTGGTTAAAAGTCCCCCTACGCTACAGACAGTGACACGTATTCCGTAGACCGTATGTCAACGGAGTCATCGGAGAGCCGTAAATGTAGAAAAATGATTTTAAAAATCCTCCAGACTGCTGACAGACGGATTTTTCTGTCTAACGACTGCTAACGTTACTTTCATTGCTAGCGTTCATCATTCAGCACTACATGGCGCTCTCGCGCACGTACATCGTTTTCTACACACGCAGTGTGCTCAGTTTCTGAGCCCATTCGCGATGATCGCTAGCTGTAGCAATTATGACAGGGGTGCATTGATATCATTCTTTTCAAAAGTACCGGTAATACGGCCGTACTGCAAACAACATGTTCGAATCACAAACCTGAACTACTTTTGCCATCCTGTATGTGGGTTTGCGTCTGCTACCTACCGCTAGTAGCCCGAGGAGATCGATCTGTTCGGCATGCTAAGTCGAAATTTCGCACTTATTTGTCGTGACCTTGGGTGTATTTTTGTACTTTAACTTAATCCACATTGCGCACAATATGGCAGTATCAAAACTTCACTTTTTTCAAAATTGAAGTGTTTTCTGATTTTTTGAAAGGAAAATTTATCAACCTCATGTAGCTAGGCTCAGTATGTTACAACGGTACACGAAATGGACCTTTAATATTGCAATGCCTGTTTCAGTGAAATTGGCTGGCCCGAAATTGGGAGCCCGTGAAGAGCTTCGCGGTTGCTGCCGGGGGAGTCGCTATGTGTGTTGTGTGATTTACGACTGCCCGCGGACGCCGCGCGCTGGCTCAGCTCTCTACTTATGATGATCGGCAAATCGAAGCCGCTAACAGACTAGTATAAGGGGAAAATCATAAACGTGAAAAGTTATTTAAAAAATGCAAGATTTTTACAAGAAAACGAAAAAAGCGGCTGATTTCAACACTTTTCATGTGTTTATTACCTATCAATCTACGGATAATTGATCTCATTTCATGGCTTGGTGTACATCTGATTTTTATATGAAAACGGCTATCATTGCCAACCAACGAGGCTTTGCTTGCCATACTCGCACAGCAGACCCCAGATCCCCACCATGTCCACTGCGCACTGTTTTTGTAATGATGAATCTGGGCATTTCTTCTTGGTCTGCCATTTGTTTTTTAGTTATCAATACTAACAAGTCCCGATGATGTGAATGTGCGTGGAGGGAGCCCTGTCTGCCCGCCCTGCCACAAAGCCCTGCAATGCAATCCCATGCAAAGAAAGGTCATCGTATTGGTTGATGTTTGTACAAGTACTACAACATCAACAGCAGCATCATTCAATCACTAGTCTAATCATCATTGCCATTTGGTACAGCACCGGCCGACAAATCCTCATACAACATTTTGCCGAACTCTTTTGACATGTACGACACTTACCTTGCGACCCAAATGTCTGTGATAGGTCCAAAACGGTCAAATTCTCTCTCAAGATCATATTTGCCTACTCTGGTCCCAATATCCCCGACGAAAATGCGATAACCTCCGAAAGCTCTGTCAGGTGGAGGAGCCATCTTCTGCGTCACGTAGCCTAAATTAAGTCTTCTATTTTAGTGAAATACTAATCATGGTCGATGTCGATCATAGATTTTCTGTTAATTTGATCTTCCTTATGATTTAATATGCATTAGATTGTCTTAGATAATCAATATTTTAAGACTCAGTCAAATATAAGAATATAGGTATATTTTTTACTCAAGATTATGAAATCATTTGATTACCAATAGATATTTTTGGTCTGAAGAAAGACTATGTAAGATCTGGGGACCCTGCCCTTTCAGACCGCTAGCCCCTGCATGTGCTCACCGGATGCACTCTGCTCTGTTCTGCAGCGTTGCAGATTACCTCATGCCAGATGAGAATCCCTAAGGACCCGAGTGGTTTACGAGTGTCTCCGCCGCTCGCCCCCTCCTCCCCTCCCCCTGTTGTGGTCATGGTCATTAATCGTCAATGCATCTACTGTATTATAGATACATTATACAAATACATGTAATTTTATACCGCACTAACACACAAACCCACCAACACAATGGCAACAAAAACACCGACAGACCATGCAGCATGCAGCGACCTATTATTATTATTATTTTTTTTTTTTTTAAAGGAATGATAAACTACAATCGGGTCATGACATAGGCCATTTTCTTGTAACAAAGTAATTCAATTTATTCTCCCAATTCAAGTTGTCTGTATGATTTACATAACTGTCTGTACAATTATATCAATATTTTATGTTTGTCACCGTTACAAAGACCGTACCATATCTGTGACTTCGCTTTTGATAGTGGCCCTATTATGCCTAAGTTTACCATGTAATTTTTCAGTTAGCCCCTGTTTAATTTAATTCTTGGCAAAACTTGACAATAATTACAGCCTGATTAGAATTGTGTTGCTATATATGATTAGAATTATAGTGGTGTTTCTAGCTTTTTACTGTCATGTACAAATGTTTGATATTGTAGAAGAAGACAAAATGATTTCTCTAAAGCTTGTAAATATGAATATGGAAGAAAAAACAAACTAGCATTACCCATGTTTTCATTTGGTTCATATGTAGGCCTAGATTTTTTTTTTAAATATATGTTTAAAAAATTCTTGCTTGTGTATGATTTACGATCATAAGGACAACAGATCCAATCAAAAGACTGTGATATTTTGCCCTGGCTATTGTATCAATGTTACTCCTTGGATATAACTGTGTTTACTCCGGCTGGATGGCGAATAGAATTCATTGTTGCAATTGATATTGAACGTTTCCATGCTCTCTCTCCATGTAAAAAATTGTTTGCACGACACATTCAATGTAAATGTAAGCATGTGTGCTATTGTGCAGACTGATCTAATAAAGAAAATAAAAAAAGAATGATGGTTAAGAAGAGCATGCATTCTGAATTTTGTGTGGCTTAAGTCATACCTAGGGCGCTAGGGGTGCATCAGTGGAAACTCGATATGGTATAAAGAGGTCTGACACAACAAATACCTCATACATGTGTATAACAAACTGATTTTTCATGGTCCCAGTGAATTTATTTCCTTTGTTTCATATTGTTTGTTGACTACTGATATATAAAAAAATAACTGATATAAAGAACAAATTTTCTTGGTCCCAAGGATCCCATTACCCGGTACACTGAGTTTCCACTGTAGGCCGTACATGATGTTACCATGGATATTACAGAGTACATGTACCTCTCAGTATACATCGTACTCTGTAATATCATATGAATGAAAGCATCAATCTGAGTTAAAGGGATGGTGTTGTATTGGTGGAAGTAAGAATTCAGCTTTTAGCTTTTTGCGAGATAATTAGAAACACATTGGATATTGAAAAAAAAAAGAAGAAGAAAAGGCCTAAAGAAGCACATGCGTGTGTTTCTATACTCTTGCAATATAGGGCCTTACTGGAAATCAGGATCATCAAATTTCAATACCTCTTTAAAAATAGTAAGTCCCGACACTATCTTTTAAGCAAGATTGTTGCAGCAGGGTTCCCTTATACTGATTTTTTTTTCGAAGCATCTTTAGTAATACAATGTATTTTAATGTCTCCTGCACTTGTAAACTGTGTCTTCTCTCCTATGCCATTCAGAGTTGTCATTTCTTAAAAAGTTGATGTTGCTGATTTTATAGCAGTGTAATACATGTACATGTATAGTGTACCAGTACTGTACTTAATTTCCACCAGCCTCCATAAAGAGCAGAATACATATATAGTATATATATATATATATATATATATATATATATATATATATATATATACACACACATATTATATACATGTATATAATATTTGATGGGAAGAAATGGGATATAAGTGTGTACTTGCACATACATGTACATTGCAGACTAATGTGTACATGAGCACATACATGTTAATCCCTCACTCTAGTCACTGCTAATGTCTTAAAGTTGCTGTTTTTGTTTAAGTGGGTGTGGTGAAGAATTTTGAATACAGTAATAAATGTACTGGTTTTCTTCTTTGTTTTATACAGATATAATACACAAATAGACTATTTACTGACACACAATAAAGTTTGATATGGCAACAGTAGACTTTATGATATGTACAAAGTTGAATTGAGTCATGATGCATCAATACAATGTTGGCATTTACATAACCACACATGTGGAGACTCCTTGTGAAAAGATACAGTATCACATCATTGTATTTAAGCACATTTACAAATGCCTCTATGCACAGAACTTTTCTAACCATTGCTTCCATAACACACTTTGACATAAAAGTGTACCATTTAAATACTTTTTATGGCAAAATGAAGCATATGAACCTTCAAAAGTATCATAAAAGCAAAGGTTACCCTGAAAATCATAGATAAAAGTAAAAAAAAGAGGGAAATCTTAGTAAAAAACTAGACAAGCACTTGGACAGTGCACACCTCTGCCAAGCAAGCATCTCATTTCAAACCAGGGGCCCGTTGCATAAAAGTTACTATTATGGTAACTACCATGGCAACAATACTCAACAGCCAATCAAAATCAAGAATTCCATGGAAGTTACCATTGGATGGCAAAGTTACCATAATAGTAACTTTTATGCAACGGGCCTCAGAAATGCAAGCAATTTCCCAATATAAAAATCAAAACCTCCAGTGCGTGCAAATTGAACTCCCAAGTCCATGTGCCATCATCCACTTTTCCTGAAAGTTCCACTCAAATCTGTTCACAACATTTTGAGGCATTTTGTGAACTGACAAGACAATGCTGATGATCACTTAACCTTATTCCTTGGCAGAGGTAAGAAGGAACATGAAGATTTTACGACGACATTGTCACAGATAATACTAGCAGTCAATACAATCATGTAAGTCACACACACAAATTAATAGTCCTGATATTTTGCTTATTTCTGTAATTTGTGTAAGTCACTATCTTTCAATCAACAAAATGCAGATGTCAATGTAACATTTTGGTCCAAACTAGGGATCTCCAGTTGTAGATGCGACATATAAGTTAAATATTTTTGCGTCTATTGCTAGCAAGCAAAGATACAAGAAGAATACTCAATCACTGGTTATGTTCATTCTTGGCCACTAGAATATGTGAGGTTTATGTTAAATGTACTGCTGTAACAACAAATGATTTCATTGGGATGAAATCAGTACCAATATGTGAAGCCAGAGTTGCTGATTTTGAATGTAGCAGCCAACAAAAAAGTTCTATTCACCATTACTGTCGCAAATCTTGTCTTTCCAAGAGAGGACATAGGAACATAACCATTTATAGCCTTGTTAGGTTTGGGCACTGTTTTTTAATGCTAACATCTATTTTGGCCATAACTGGGGGGATTCAGTGTGTCTAACAACAGTTCATTTATGTACTATTTAATGCACCTGACTTGATAACCCATTGAATCTCCTTTTCTCTCCAGTTTTAGATAACATAAGTTTATAGTGTTTTTAAACCAAACGGACATACTGCAGAAATATGTATGAATACAATGCAGGTTTTCCCCTGGGATGTCCTGTCAGTTTATTTTTTATACATGACAAGGCCTCTGAAATTATCATTCATTATAGATAAAAACTTAATTTATTTCACAAGAATTCACCAACACATTTGTTTATGGATTGATTCAGATTCACAGACATTTAATCATTCAAATATCTAGTGATGAGCTAATCTTTTACACTGAAATATATCACAGGTCTATCAAATGGTATTGTGTTGACAGTGTTTATTGCTATGATGGGCAAGACTCAATGCAGTCCTTGGGCAAATCTGCCGGTATGTACAGACAGAGTTCTACATTATCCATGTATGAATTGAATCCAGAAAAAAAGTGGTCACAGCGGGCAAACACTAACCACTGATCATTACCACAAAAAGATTAATCTCCTAATTGCAAGAATACCCAAAGAAATTTCTCATAAAGACTGTACGTGTAATCACCTTTGCTCTTCTAGACACTGAGCTTACATGGATGAACCACCATGTACCATGACAAACTTGCAAGTAGACGTGCCTTCGCTGTTCTCATCACTCTGTCGTGGACAATTTGCTCATAAACCTTTTTCGAAACCTTGCTCAAAGACTCTATCTCATGACCTGATCAAGGGTGAGGACACTTCAGCAAATTCTCCATACAATGATCAACTAGCTAATGTCTATAGTACATTTACATTTGATAACGCTTGTCTCAATGGTGCAAAAATACAACTTACTTCCTTTTAGAAAAATACATAACTTCTCATATTGTAGAGTTTATACCCTTCCTATTCCCTCTCCTACCCCCCCCCCCCAAAAAAAAAAAAGATCCGAGGGTCTCGTGCTCACCTTCAATGCATTCTTGCAGAGTACTACAAGAGGACATTGCAAACTAGGGGGCAGTCCATTTGCTTATTCCATCACACTGGGGGTGGGGGCCTGGTGCCCATTTGAAAAAATTGAGATCCTGCTTGCCTAGGAATGCTACCTGCCAAAAAGAAGATGAACATATAAAAAGTTTATGCACGACGGATGACACACAGCAGATGATGCACGATGGATGACTCAGGAAGGACGCTGCACAATGAGTGGTGACAATAGCTCTTGAGCCTTCAGATTTAAAGGTGAGCTAAAAATCATTAGACGAGTCGACAATCACGACTTTGCAAATTCTGCACTGATGTTGATTTGTGAGGTGACCTGCCCTCACCATCTCCCTGTACTTGAGTCCTCACTGAACTGGACAAAAATTTGGTCCACTCTTTCTGCCCACAGTTATAATGCTGACAGTCATGCTAGGTGTACAGAAAAACATCAGAATAATCTGGAAGGTCTGTTCTGAAGTCATCCAGCTTGGGACTCTCTCATTCACCGAGACCACACATCACGAGAACCAAAATCGCTGCTGTTAAGTCAGCGGTTGTTAGACAGGTGAAAAATTAGGTCCCACAGGCACGGAGTTTGTTTTGCTTCATGTCCATAGTCCATCTCTCAACTATCCACAGGATTATCCTCAATCTTCTCGTCCAGTCTCTCCTCCAAATGTTCATCACTGGGACTCCTGTGGTAAGGAAAGCAACAATACAACGAAACACAATACATTGAAAATGGTTTCCAATTTCAGAAAAACTCAAAACAATGTAAAAATGTAGTGGAAGTGGGTAAGAATTAAGAATATTGTTGTTTTGAAAAACACACACACACACACAAAAAAAAAAAACCCCACTAAAAAATGTTGCTATGCCTCAACCATAATGTAAGGTTTTCCTGATAGGCTCTAGAGTATGTCTCGACAATGTGTGATGACAGTTCTCACATAATTGGCACAAAAAAAAAGAAACTGTAATGTTTGTCACAAATGTGTTGAATTGTGGTTACCATGGCAATGCTTTCTCATAAAAACACACACACAAAAAAAAACATGTCTTGTATATCTACACCTTGATGTCATCATGTACCCTAAGTTTCAACTAAATTTCTTCTAAGCTGTAGGAGTTCGCGAAGCAAGATTTGCAACGGACTGCCTGGACCGCCCAATCAACCACAAGCTGATTTCCTATATATGGTACCACCTTATACACTTTGTGTGTTTGCAGTAGTATAATTACCGATATAAACCAATTTCGATGCTCAAAATGAACAATGATGAATGTGTGGCAGTCTGAAAACATGAAAAAAAATTACAGCCTAAGTGAATTAATAGCGAAACAGTAAATACATGATATGGCACTTCCCATGATAAAACTGCCGAAAAAAACACAATACTCACCAATCAATCAGGTCTTCAACATTGGGCACAGCAAAGGCTTCCTCGCTTATATCCCAATGGCCGTTGCCATGGTCACCATCTCCATCCCTGTTCACACTCCTGTGGCCTCCTGCGCTCCTTTCGCTACCTTGACGGTTCCTAGACCCCGATGATGATCGCTCATGTGATTTTCTCCTAGAAAATCACAGAGGAATGTACAATGAGATACACACATACTTAAGTAATTGGTAACATGGTCTCCAATGAGACTCTTCGATTAACAAATCAATAACGTGTCCCACCCCTGAACAAATTTTGGTGATTTGATTTTTTTCATCTTGTAGAACTGCATCACAACTGCATAAGATAATCTACTGATATTTAAGGCATCAATGGTTGGCATGGAAGAGCTAAAAGCAAACAAGGTGTCATACTTACAAAATTCCAAAATAAAGAGCAGCCTGATGTGAGGCATTCTATCAAATTATGAGTTGATCTAAAAAAATAACAAAACAAATAAATAAAATTAAAAATGTGGAAAATAAGGGACTGTTTGTTACATCCCCCTAGCTTTATAAGGCTCCACTTCAATAGCATTTGTTAATAATTTTCGTTTTGTTCTTTTTATTCACATGAGGAATTGTCATGAATCTTACTTTGAAGTTTCATTAGGTGCGGCAGAGTTTGATCTGGATCTTGGTCTGGACTGCGCAGGTGACTTTGATCTTGTAGGAGTGCCAGATAGAGATTTGTGCGGTCGCGAGTGAGAGTGGGATCGAGATCGGATCTGGAATGCGCTCGTCTGTGATGAGGGGACCTCGACCTTGACCTCCTGTCCCTTGATCTAGGTTGAACAATGCAGCAAACATTCAAACAGAGATTAAAAATAAATCTCAAAAAGCCAACAAAAGGAAGTCTGAATCCTGCTTCTCATTTTTTCACCTCCTCTCCTGCTAAATCCTTGCCATCTGGCCTGGTTGAAGAGAAATCCAATGGTGTTAGTACCCACCAAGAATTCTAAAGATTGCCAACAGCACATACTAAACAGTCACCAACAAGCAGAACTTCTCTTCTTATCTCACAAATTCAATGACAAGAGGAAATGTAAAAATTCTCTTTAGATATAAAACTAAGCTAGAAATGTCAATATGGTGACTGGTGTGCCTTCGCCATAATGCATGGTTCTCCTAATAACACAATATCACAATGTCTTGACAATGTGTGATGACAATTTCACATAACTGGCAAAATACTAAAATGACAGGTTTGTCATATATATGTTGAATGTTCACTTTCCTTGAACTAGGTTAATAGGGTGAATGGCTATATTGATAATGAATGATATCGACCATAAAATATCCATGACAAATTAAACTACAGCCATATATATATATCACACTTTAAATGTACTTTAAGGCTATCACATGGAATATGTAAAACTGTTTTAAAATGAGGGACATGGCATATGATCTTTTTTCCCTAATCTAATTGTTTTGAAAAAATTACCCCCCCCCAAAAAAAAAAAAAAAACCAAACAAACAAAAAACCAACAACAAGCACACACAAAACACAAGAAAGGCACCATTATCTGCACACAAATGCTTCAAAACTCACAATTTTGTTATCCTTTAAAAAATATCAATTTATTCAGCCCCAACGTCCTCATTAAACTCCTAATGATTCTCATCCACATAGATTAATACCAAGTCATTAAAAGGAACTACCAAAAGCACAGTTACGAATAAACACTCCTTCCTACATATTGAGGGAACTCAATATATGATCCATCCAACTCCTACTCTTTATATACCCCCTGCATCCATACCCCCCCCCAAAAAAAAAAAAAATAAAATAAAATAAAAAATAAAAAAAATGAAAAAAAATGACATGATGATAAAAAATGATGAAAGGTTATAAAGGCACATTTTAAAGAAATATTCATGGAGTCAGATTACCTGCTTCTCCTTCTGACAGTACCCCCATTTAGAGACTCAGACTTCCTCCGTGGCGGTGGACCCTCGTAGAGACGGGCGTGTTCAACACGCAATTTCTGACCACACATCAATCTACATAAATACACACACACAAACAAACACAGAAGTATGATACCATGAAATGCAAAGATGGTGCTAGAAAAATATGTGATGCAGTACATGTACAGACCTACAGCCCAAAGGGGAAACCTCCTGTTTTGTTTTTTTTGTTTTTTTTGTTTTTTGTTTTTTTTGTAGTCCCTGCCTCTCCTGCCAGTTCCAAGATAGTAAACCCTTGAATATATAGGATATCAACATTAAGATGCAATTGCAAACGTCAAACTGCTATCACAAATTTTGGCATTGTTATACATGTACAATTAAGCTAAAATAAAAAAAAAAAATCTACATAGTATAACAAAAGATCACTCAACTTACCCTTTTCAGCGAGCAGGGGGAACAATAACCCTAACATATCTCAGCAAGTCCAGAGAATATTTACCATTCATATTTTTTTTTTCCAATCACATTAACATCAGGTATTATAGTTGTTAGTCTTCTCAAACAGCAGTGGCTGTATCAAAACTATGAAACTTCTGAAGTTTTGAATAGATTGTCCAATATTCCTTAAACTCTCAGTGACTTGTTCTACTTTAATATGGGTGCGTTCACTCAATCCACATGTATACATTCGGGTTTTATTCCCCTTTCGAAGGAAATACTGGGTTTACAACCTGTGCAATCATACTCATGAATATGCTGGTGGTCTACACCTATCAGTTTAAGAGCTGATACAACATTGCAAATGGGCTAGTATTGACTGTATAACTTCTCTAAATGTTGACAAGAGCAACATTAATTGTTTGGTAAAGCCATGGAAATATTTTTCATTCATCTTACTTTACCTTCCATCCATTGATTTCACAGCTTCGTCTGCATCTTCTCCATTCATGAAGACCACAAAGGCAAACCCCGAACGCGGACCTCTGCACAAATTTAATACAGAGAAGAAGTCAATATGGAATGGGGATAAATGAGAGTGAAGACAAGCTGGTTCTACTGTTTAAAAAGAAAAAGAAAAGTTCATTTGAATCAGTTGAATTACCTGAACTACCGTACCTATCATGATAGGTATAAAATTATATATTATAAAATAATTGTAAAATATTTCCGCTGTCCGCTAACCTTTGGGCGCTTTCTCTGGAATCATCACGCGACGCGACGTCACATCACATCACGCATCCAGCAACGCACCGGAGGATACTGTATCGTCCGGTGTGTGTGCAAGCTCGCTCTGAAAATCTCACAGCTTGCGCGCTGTCTGTATGTGCTGGATGCGTGATGTGATGTGATGTCGTGTCGCGGGATTCCAGAAAAAGTGTCCAAAGGTTAGCGGACGGCAGAATTGACGAAGAAAGTGAACCCGTCATACCTACAAAGTGATTAGTTTGCTAACTGGAGTACCCACCTACTCTATCAGTGTGGAATAGTAATTTTGAATAAATGAACAAGATCAGGTTAGTACTGATTTTATTTTTCTCATTACAAATTTTGGTAAAAAAATGTCAGACTTCAGCTTCATAAGGCTGATTTGTGCGCGGAGAGGTGAGAGCCGCAGAAAAAAAGCACCGACAATATTTAGTCGGATCAGGCCGCTAGGTACTGTACGAGCTGAAAGTGAAATTTTCGCGTACAGATATTTTCGCTACTTGCTACTTGGAGGACATTTCCGCGCGTTGTTAATTTCGTGGTTGCGAGGGTCTAACTGCACTTACTTTAAAGTGAAAACTAAGTTTCGGTAAGTGCTTGAGAACCCGTCTAGCACCATTTCATTTTTTCTTGCAATATATCGAAAGAGTCCACTAAGAAACTTACCTGGCTGATGCGGTTTGCCGGAATGATGAGTCGGTTTGGAGTATTTTGAGAAAAATAATAATAGTAGGAAAACCGACTTTTATTCCAGAAGGCTCCAGACTAACTCGGTCTCGGGAAAAATTCGACCCTACTTCAGACAATTCACACGCAGTTCGTGCTTGCCACATTCTACTGGCCACTGCTACTGCATAATACCAAATGAGGCCTAACTGAATGGGCAGGAAAGTGCGTGCTAACGTAATCCTGTACAAACAAAACAAAAATGACAGCGCGCGGTCCTCAGTTGCTGAGACACGCGGTCTTTGGAGTTTTTGTTGTTGTTTATCAAGCGCCTTTGATTGTTTAAGAGGTGCTTGATAGGCGCACACTAATTTTGCATGCGCGCAAAAGAAGTTTTTGATGCACACGTTGTAACAACTCGGACCATTACTGCGAGTAGCCAGAACAGGAAGGGCTAGTTTATACAGGCCGCTCCCATAGGACAACACTGTACAATCAGAGGGACAACCATTACAACTCATCCCGCCGTCAAAGCGAAGCCGAGTTATCCCCGAGTCCAAGTTTAGCCTGACCCCGTTCGGGTAAGCACTGAGACTGAACCTTTTTGGTTAATATTTCGCATTTTCGTCGTTACCCATCGAATATCTTGTCATAACATCGTTATCCTGCACATTTCCTAAGCATACGTTCACATTTGGGAGCGAAATTTGACAACTTTTGCAGGCGTACCAGAACTTTGTTTGGGCTTTAATATTCGCGCGTTTCCGACAATACGAGAGTGATTGCCATTCAAATAACACACAGAAGATGAGGAGTGAAGCAATACGGACGCTTACGTACCGATATTGTAATTAAAAAAATAAAATCGCAGGCCTCGAAATAGGATTTTGGAGGGGCAAGGCCATTTAGAAAAGGGCACTTTTTCCAAGAGGCCAGGTCACTTAGGTCAGTCAGAGGGGCACCAAGGCCACATTGGAAAGGGCATGTTTGGTGTTTATGAAAAAAGAAAGAAGAAAAACAAACCGAGAAAAACAAACAAACACACACACACAAAGTGCAACACACAACAAAAACCTCTTCCCTACAGCTGTAACACATTCCCGATCTCCGCGTTTCTATCAGGTGAAACGACATTTTTTAAAACAGGAATAAAACAACAGTAGGTATTGATTGAAACTCGACACCCTTTCAGGCCAGCCAGGCCAGGCTGCCATGTAACTTCAAAGCACATTGCGACAGCTGGCTGACAAACCACATGGCAAAGGAATTTGCGCGGGCGTGTGAATTGATTAGTCTGTGACAGACAGTTCATGACCTCCAAGAATGCGCCAGTACGCGCGGTTTCTTCTGTTGATTGGTCTCTCTCTCTCCACCCCTCCCCATTCCCCAGTCTGGCACACCTTGGCATCGTGGGATTTTTCTTTTTTCTTGGTGAACTTGGTGTTACTCTTTACTACTCTATCTGAATATGCGCTGCCTAGCTAGTAACTCTGGCGGCTGCTGCGCTGCGGAGGCAGTCGGGACGGTAAAAGCCGGTCGGGCGTACATGTACTGTACGTACACGTCGTCTCATATCTCGGAAAGATACTTTGAGTTTGAATCAGATATATTGGGACGCGAGTGAACTGAAGGTATGATATTTGAGATCAGGAAAGTTGTTCAAGCTTATTAAAGTGTAGACTTTGAGAAAGGGCATATTATACGTCATAAATAATAACTTTCATTCTAAAAGGGCACCACGGCCCCAAGAAAAAGGGCACATTTTTTTTTGGCCGTAACTTTGATCAAAAAACAAAAGGCATTGCGGCCAACGAGAGGGGCACCGACGGCCATGGCCGTCGGTGGCCGTCGGTTAATTCGAGGCCTGAAATCGCACACCGATTATTGAATGAATATCGTAGACTATGGGGATTCCTTATAAATATTTTAGTTTTCTACAATTAATAAAGATATTTCATGAAGGAAACGTACACCCACCCCGAAAATGACAAATTCTACGAAGAGGGTAACGTTAGACGTGCAGCCGCAGCCGCGCCGCTGTCGCGAAGGCTGCGAGTAAGTTTACTTAATTTTAATTTATAATTTAATATGGAACGTGGAAGTAAATCTAACGTTAGAGGACTGGTCCTGTATACCATATTCCGGTCTCAATATAATAGAATAACTTCAACTTTGTTGCTTTATCATCATGATGATGATGTTTAAAGTTAGAGTCTGACTCTCTGAGTGACCACAGAGTGCCACTTAACTAACCCCGGGGCGCTCCTAGTGCTAACAACACTCAGTTTCATCAGTCACCACCACCACTGGCACCACACGCAACTGCAGCGAATGATCCACAACGTCCTGCCGAACTGTAGTTTGACATGTATGAAACTAACCTAACGTTCGTTACTAGTTAGTATGAAAGATAACTGTGTATGAAACTAACCTTGAGACCCAAACGTTTATGAGATCACCAAAACGACTGAATTCTGTATGAAGAACATGTTTGTCCGTTCTGCCATTTCCAAGCCCTCCAACGAATATGCGATAGCCTCCGAAGGCTTTGTCGTACAAAGGCGAAGAAGCCATCTTGTATTTAGCACAGCACATGTAAAAAGCGCTAGCGAATGTAGCGCAGATTAGCGTACCCTGGTGCGCTTGTACAGTATGCATATATGCGCCACATAGCCTAACACAAGATTTTTTTAGTGAAATAGTAAAAATTGTCAATGTTAACCATAACTTTTTGTTAATTTTATTTTTCTATGGATGACTTGATATGAATAATATCTTTAAAAATGTATACTCTGTAAATCAATTGAATTTAAGACCAAAGTATATTCTATTAAAAATTATACAATTTGGCGATTGCTGGTAGACCCCCTTTTTTTTTTGTCTGAAAAAAGACTGTCTTCCACGGCAGGCCGAACCTTGCTAGCGAGCCATATTGCGCAAACATAACAAATGCATACCTACCAACGTAACGTAACTGGCCATCCCTGCCTGCGGCATCCCAATGCAATGGTGTGGTGTAGCAGCCGCCGCCGCGCCGCGCCTCAATCATTTCATCGAGTCAACAAGGCCAGGGATCTCACGAGGAGGCACTACTGCCCATTTACACGTTAGGTTTCTCACGGAAAAGAATGTCTATAACAGATTACAGGGTTCTAAATATCGTCATCGATCTCATCTGTAATGCGTGCTAAATCAATGAAGTTAATGCGGCAGGATCTTCTGCGTTAATCAACGCTATTCAACAAATATTTTCAGAAGACTGCAGTTTCAGAAGTGACAGAACTCTGCATCTACGCTAACATTAGACTTCCTCTTTCAAATGTTTGTTGAAGGAGGATATAGAGCCTGATGTCTGATGAGCCTGCTGAGCTGAGTGAGGTTTCTGGTTCCACAAGCACTCGACTCTCTAACAAAAAGAGTCAAAGTTTGGCTCCGAATATGTCTGATTTCGCACCGTTTGCCTCACCATACATGTCTTCGGCCCAGAGCCAAGACCAAGGACCTAATTTCTCAACAATTAAACTGGTAGATGCTATTCAAAACAATTGGAGATACGAGCACATTGTTCAAATCATCCAAGCTAATCCCGATGGAATTCACGAGAAAGGTTTGTGAGCATGTTCAAGACAATGCAATGGTCATTCTTAAAATCTTAACTCGAGTCTTATTCTTGTTGTTCAACATTACAGTAGAATAATTAAATTATAGTCTAACGTTGAATTTATACAGACTTTTTCCACTATTTTTTATATAGATTATAAAATAGTAGCGGGTAATAGGACTTTTTTAATGGTAATTATTGCAGCAGCAGATCCAGGACCAGGTAGGGTGGGGATGGGATCGCACCGTTCAGGTGCGCGTGCGCCCCCCCCCCCCTTATAATATTATTAAATTCATTTAAAACCAAAGATATAAAAAGTAAAAATGGAGGGGGCGCATGCGCCACCTTTAATTTTGTAAAGCCAAAAGGCACCCCCCTTAATGGAATTCCTGAATACACCCCTGTCCATTGTAATTAATTAATCTAGAATTCTACTTTCTAACGTTAGTTCTACTTGCGGTAGTCTTGACCCTATTTCACAATCATGTACCCGGTGCGGTAGGCCCTAGATACAATATGTATGGTTGGGTGTCCAACACATCGACACCCTAATGTTTTCCTGTGGATAGATACTTCAAATATCTCACAGTTTGCCTGAAATTTTACTCACATGTAAAGAAAATACTCTGAATTCACAAGCATGCGATTTGCGGTACACGCTCCAAGATAACTTCTTTGAACGCGTGGGTTATTTTGACGCGCTCAGTTGCGCCATATTTTGAAACCAACACCCCTAGGCCTCTACCCTCTATTGACAATAACGTGTGAAATGCATGTAATGCGTTTCCTACGTGCCATTCATACTCTACGGTATCATTGTTTTACTGTTGATCTTGTTATGCCTCCGCCACGAAGTGTCGCTAGAGGCATTATGTTTTCGGGTTGTCCGTCCGTCCTTCCGTCTGTATGATCCGTCCTTTCGTCCGTAATCAATTTTGTGGACAGCGTAACTAAAAAAAGTTTTGAGGTATCCTAAAGAAACTTAGCATGTGTATATGAGTGGGCGAAGTTGTGCCTATCAACTTTTGGGTGCACATGCTCGAGGTCAAAGGTAAAAAGGTCAAGCTCAAATGCTCAAAATCTCACTATTTCCCCCATATGCCTGAAGGTATTTTCTTGAAATTTGGTGTATACATGAACTACCAAATAAAAATTCACCAGAGAGAGTTTTGGGTCATGAGGTTAAAGGTCAAAGGTCAAGTGAAAATGTTAAAATTTCATTTTTTTCCCCATATCTCACAAATATTTCAAGGTATCTTCATGGAACTTAGTACATATGCATGTACTAACTGGCAGTGATCATCTAGGGAATTTAAGGGTCATGGGTCAAAGGTCAAGGTCAACTCATCAAATGTCACTATTTCCCTCTTATTTATGCAATGCCTGCAGGATTTTTCTTGAAACTTTAGTGTATGCATGTATAATTACCCAATTGAGATTCTTTTTGAAGTTTCTTGCCAAAAGGTCAAAAGTCAAGTGAAGTGCTAAATTTCACTTCTTCCTTAAACTTATAAAAGGGTCAAAAGTTGGGTGAAAATCCTCAAATCCCCAAATACCTGCACTCTTTTAATAGACAGTATAGCCATTCATCCAATTAAACCTAGCTCAAGGAAAGTGAACATTCAACACATTTGTGACAAACCTGTCATTTTAATATTTTGCCAATTACGTGAAACTGTCATCACACATTGTCAAGACGTTGTACTATAGACCTATTAAGAGAACCACGCATTATGGCGGAGGCATGCCAGTCGCCATAGCGACATTTCTAGTATGTTATCTGGTTGTTTTTTTCAGTAATATTTTCACATCATCAAATCCGGATCCTAGTGAAAAATGTAAAACTACTGCGCATAGTCTCATGCATGAAAGTTCGTTCTTTACCCGCAGTGCTATAAATAGAGGGGTGTCGTTTTCAATGTACAGTGTCAATGTGTTGGACACCTACTATACTCGTCAGATCAGGACAAGGAATAAACTCATCCAAGGTTATCCAGATTGAATTCTCAAGATAGATAATTATAGTGTACTGTAATACTAGACACTCTTTTACCTCATCTATTGTAGGTCTACATTTAAGTGTGTATTTCTAAAGATCCTAAAATGTTATTGTGAATTAGTCTACTTGCTGTATCGGTTATTTCACACCCTAGCACATTCAATTGACAAGTGTAATGGAACAGTTCTGTTAGATCAGGGAGATGATACCTCCCTAGTTAGATCAAAGCCATGTGTGTGAATTCAAGTGAGATTAGAACAAGAATGCAATGAGGCTCTTGAGTTACCATTGGTTCTCAACTGAAAACAATTTTAATAGAATCTGTCCGATCAGTTGAATATGATTTAGAGGTTCTAGATCTATTTGCTATTTTTGAAGTTGTACCTTTAAACAGGCAGAGTCTACTTGTGTTCATGCCTCTATAGGCGTACTAATCGTTAGAATGAAATTTCTCTTAAATTCATAACATGCTGTGCCCCATTGAGGTTCATTACAAGTGACTTTTCTTTTTTCTTAAAAAAAAAACCCAACATTATGTAGGTTGGCATGGCTTTACGCCAATGCACAGAGCAGCTCTGAGAGGTGACCCTGCGATTATATCTTTGCTGTTGGAACATGGAGGAGACATCAATGCACTTAACGATTACGGCGAAACGCCTCTCATGTACGCCTGCAAGCGTGGAAACTCAGCAAATATTGCCACCATGATCGAGGCAGGAGCCGATCTGGACATCGTAGACCATCAGGGGCGCAAGGCTGTTCACCATGCTGCAGCTGGGGGAAGTGTGTAAGTGTGGTCGGTGTTTGTTAGTCTAATTTGATAGACCCATAGATGCAGTCTCTTATTTAAAAAAAAAAAATGAATACATACACAGAAAAAAACTGTCTGTTCGGAGGAGTTTGATAATCTGACACTCTTCGTAGTGTCCAAAATCAAGCTCAGTCACCCAGTTGCTCCATATGTGGGGCGATGTTTTCTCATTGTTCACCAAAATTCAGCTTTAATAGCTAAAGGTGCCAGGAGAGGGCGAAGGAATGAGCCCTTTTCTCTCTCTCAGTTCCTGTGGTAGACTTGAGCTTTACTCTATTCACTGGGTTCTCATACATACACATACATTCATATAATCCTTGGTGATAAATACAGACTGATCTTTCTGCCTAATAAAAAACAACACTCAAACCTCAGTTTTAGATTTGAATTGAAGCCTTGCCATTACTTCTCCACAGTGAACTTCTAAAGTCTTAGTTACTTAGTGAGTGTTCATGTACTACACAAGTGTCATTATGTGAAAATGGGAGGAAAGAGCAGCCCATATTTGAAATGAATATCTAGTATGTTAATCAATTTGGTCTTATTGATATGACTCTATCTAAGGGATGATTTGCTACACATTGTGAAGATGTTCAATACAAGAATTAAAACATTTAAATCTTTGTAAAATCACCTGTACTATTATCGATTCCTTGCATTCTTTTTCTTTTCCCCAATAAACGGGTTTTAAGATAGTTCAGAGATTCATCGTGGTCTGTGCAAACAGTGTGGTCATTAACTTCTTTCAAACATTGAAAGATTTCACTAAATGCTTTCCTTTACCTCTGTTTCTTGTAATTTGACAGCCAAACCCTTCATTACCTCTCTGAAGTGCAAGGAATCACCTTTGAAGACCGAGACAAACAGTGAGTATCATTTTCCTCCCGAGGATTCCATGACGTTTGCTTGTGTGACAATTGCTCTCATGAAATATCTGCACTCTAAACCAAACGCAAATTCTACCCACAAGCAAAACCCTATCCCTCATCCTATTCCTCACATCACACTAAACCTAAAACCCTAGCACAACCCTAACCCTGACTCTAAATCCTTGGAGAAAATAAGGCCTGAGCACTTGTCACACGAGAGCAAATGTTGTGTCACCCCTCCGGAGATATGCAAGGTGTTTCAAAAGTTTTCTTGCTGTCACTGTTTTAATCGCATTTGGTGAACAGCAGAAGAGTAGTGGCGGAGTAATGAACTCGTGCAAACAGTTCAGCACAATGTAAATTTCTTTTACAATTTTATCATGTCAGTCTTTAGGATGCATTTAACAAGTTGTCTTGCTATTGATCTGGTCTTTGTTTGCCTTGTACATCTTCTATAATTACAGGGGAAACTCGGTATAACGAACACTGCTATAACGAGATATCGGTTATAACGAGGAAATTTTCGCGGTCCCAAATTTCCTTCCACACAAGTCTATGTAAAATGCTACTCTTATAGCGAGATCGGCTATAACGAAATAACTGCTATAACGAGATAAATTTTGTGACTTCCAAACAAAGAAAAACATAGCCAATCAAACCTGCTATAGCGAGGTAAAGCAAAATGCCTTCGGTAAAGCTTTACTTCGCCTGTGCTATCATATTCCGAGAGTGTAAAACTTGATGCGCCAAAAACGGTCTTGTACACTAGTCAGTGCACTCCAGCTAGCACTGCATGTTGTACGTGTAAGTGTGTGTGTGCGCGCACACTGATACATGCAGAAAATGTGGTGGGACGGCCATAATGTATGCATGACATCATCATGACGTTTAGCAGGAATGAGACAATCTGATGCTGTGATTGGCTTTCTACATAGGGAATTCCCCATCTTCACACACACGCAGTCATAATGTACATACAGAATGTGTCACATACACACACAACATTGTGCAGCCCATATTCAAGCTTCCATACAACACACACCCATATGATAACCACATACCAATCCACATACGATCTTGATACAATCGCAAGCTTTATAGATTTACAAATTCAAACATCTACAATTAATAAGAAACACATTCATGACTTGATATTGGATTTCCTTGGCGAAAAACATCTTCTTACCCATAAAGGTGAGTAATTCCCTCACACACAATATCAAGTTATCAGTATTGATTGAAATATGATGGGTAGTCCCACATGTGCAAATTAATGTCTTTATGTTATGCCTTCTTTTATGCCTACTGATATAACGAGATATCGGCTATAACGAGGAAAATGACTCGGTCCCGACCATCTCGTTATATCGAGTTTCCACTGTATCAAAATAACCACAGCTGTATGGTGGTGTGAATAATGTGGGAAAAGGTTCCCCGTTCATCATGAACCACAAACTTTTCCTGAAGCTGTCATTTTATGCTTTCCTTTTTAATGGAGAACACAACTTTCTCTCTTCTGAGGAAAATATTCACAATGTGATATTATTGAAACATCTTGAACTGAATCATAGGAAACAGGTAGGTTAATGCAGTATAGCTTGAACGAGAACAAATTCTGCTCAATGCCATGGATACATGATTCATAACACCAAGATGTTTACTGCTTAATTGTCTTACGCACAGTGGACAGACACCGCTGCATGTAACATGCTTACAAGGATTCCAAGACGCTGTCAAGTACCTGCTGAGGAAAGGGGTGAGAAAACATAATTCTGTGTTGCCATGTTTCAAAGCAGCAGAGATGATACAGAAAAATCCCTTATAATAGGAACAATAGTTTATTCTGTACTCTGTGTAGTATGTTCACTTGTTTCTGGTTGGTTGAATTGACACTGTGTGACATTATTATTTTTGTCTTTATAGTGCACAGATATGCCATGTTATTGTGAATCCTTGTAATGAAATCGGTGTTATAAATGCTCTGTGATATTCACAATAGACTATAATACAGGCTTTATCATGCACTATCTATCATGAAGGCATTGCAGTCTGAGCACTCATCACTTTCTCTCAAATTTTGCATTTTGTAGTGCATATGATCCAGTATGATGCAATCTAGTGTGTGGCAGTCAAGGGCCCCGTTGCAAGAAACTCAAATTGCGTTTAAACGCAACTCACATCCTACGCAAGTATCTCACGCAACTTGCGTAGGATACTTGCGCGCCGTTGCTAGAAAAGACTTGCGTTTGATTGCAACTTGCGTGTGATTGATAAACGCGCAATCGGAACGAATTGTCATGGACGAGCCTAATTTCCGGTATTTCCCCGAAAAAACGGAACGCGCGTCTAGTCAGCGTAGCTCTCAGTCGTCTGCTCCATCCTGCCTGTTGCTGCTCCACCGGTGAGTATTGGTAAAAATGAAGTCGACTAATACGTTTTGGCCGTTGAAATGATGGTATTTTGCGTGAATTATTAACAGCTTCAATTAATTAACGTACATTGAAAGCATAGATAAGTTCTTTTCGTTCTATAAGCATTTCACGGGCTATAGTTTCCTGTAGTTACGTGCTCACGATCGTACGGTCGTGCGGGTGAAGATGCTGATGTGTATTAGAACTGGCTCAGCTCAGTGGCTGTAGTTTCGAATGCGTGAATATCCGCTGAACGCTGTGAAGTATGCTGTATTTCCGTTCCACATAAGGTCTAAATCGTCTGACGCTACTCGTGTTTGTGGTAGATGTTATTAAAAGAAAATATTATAGGGCCAACACTGCAGAAACCCTTGTTTCAGGCCTAACAGCGTTAGAAAAACTGTTAGCCCTAGCCTACAGGGCTAGTTTTGTTTCAGTGTTTGCCTGTTCATTTGCTTTAGTTTTGGGTTGGTTGTAGCACTTGTATAGCATTAGCAATGCGAACTAATGTGTATTAAACGTACGTTTAATGATAGTCTTAACTTGTTTTATTATGATGAGAAATATAGCCTGAGGCTGAGCCAATCTTATTAAACATGTTACTGAGTAAAAAAAAAAAATCCTTGGGACAGACATTTATGGCAGGGAGTGGTGAGAACTGCTTAAGACCAAGGACATTTAGCGTACACAAGCCCATGATTGGTACAGCCTAGCCCTACTAGGGTGTAGTAGTGTAGGCCTAGACATATTCTTTTTCTTCTTGTTGTTTACTGTCCAACACCCCTTATTTGGGACCAACCGGACAGGGTTTCAAAGGACATTCTTTGTAACACTGAAGCTGATTTAAATCATACAAGTAATAAATAATTCACAAAGCAGTCTTGTATAGAACTACTAGTACTAGTACATGTAGCTACAAGCTAAATCTAACGTTAGAGCTATAACTGTTACATGTTTGAAATCTTGATACAGCCTGCTAGGCTGCTACCTCATAAAATTCATAGTAAACAGGGCAGCAAAGACCTGAAGCTTCCCAAAAAAGTTTTTGATCTTTATGACCTCTTGCCAAACTTGATTTCAAGTTGGAAATTAGCAGGCGAGTTTAGACGCGGTTCTTGTTTTGGACCGCTGTTCACCAGTTGTTGCTCACTGAATCGTGATTGAATAGTCGTCTTGTGCAAGTGAAGTTGGTTGTCATATTTAGTAAACAGTAGCCAGATTACAAATGACTAGTGAGCTCACAGAGATATTTACATTTAATGCTAGTCAGCCTCGCCTCCAGACAGCACTGTGCCATGATTGGTACAGCTACATGATTTTTATTGGTGATAATGTTTAAGCGTGCAAATTAATGTAGTTGTATTACAGTGCATAGAAATTGTGACATTTGTGTGTGTGTGTGTGTACGAATCAAGGACCTTTGTGCCTAGCATGGCACAAGATAAGGTATCATAAATTCCATTAGTTTTTTGCAAAATTGTTATATAATTTTCATATCTCGAATATGCATTTAGAATGTCATTATATTGACAAACAATCTTCCGAAAGATACACTCAGGACTTCATCTATAGCATGAAAATCATGAAGTGTACCAAACTTGAGCATGTTACTCTACATAGCACTTAGAACCTATTCCTAATCAAATGCACAGTTTTTCTTATGCTGGTCCAGCTTATTAAAAGCATTAGCAGAGCATGCTGAGACCACATCTTCTGAGAATTCTACATATGGACCAATGTTGGCAAAAAAAAAGAAGAGAAAAAATACTTGCTCACATCCAATTTAATGACATACAATTTTCCAAGCTTCATTGAGTGACCACGAGTTCTTCCAACACTGTTAGGACTCAACATGTCAAACTTAGTGTGACAATGACCATGCAAATATTTGTACACATCTATCCTGTCCCCTCTTTTTGCCTGTATATTACTGAGAGGTGGTAGGGATAGATGACACAGACTAGAAGAGTATGACAAATGTCTCATTCCTGGAATCATTTCAGTGGTCCTTCTTTGAATACTTTCAGGTAGTCTCCTTTGCTCCCCTAGTTTGATTGTTACATGGACAAATTGATGAGTGAAGAATAATTTGTTGATGATTGTACTGTCCATTAACAGCCTGTACTTTTTTATGACATTGTTATACCTCCGTTATCTTGTAGGGTAACGTTATTCTGTGATTTATGCACTGACCTGTGGATATGGTATTTTATTTCCAGATTATTTCATAATGGATTGCTCACACAATGAAGTGGACTAAAATTCAGTACCAATACAGATGCTTTCATAGTGACTATACAAGTCTGCAAAGTCAGCTGTCATAGTCCTAATGTCATGTTAACTGATGTTAACTATTAAATGATGTTAACTGATTTGATATTAATCACTTACTGAATTTTTCTGTGGCAATGGTTCTGAAATTTATCTTAAGCACACATTTTCTCTGTGTTATTTTTCAGGTTGCTAGCTCATATCATCAAGATGGTAAGTCATTTTCAGAATCTGTGTTTTATTGTCATTGCCAAATTGAAGTTAATAATTGTGTAATATACTCTGCATGTCTGTGTTGCCAATACAAATGAGAAGTTTGAATGAACAATTCTGGCTGTAATTTGGCATTCTTCACTTAAAGTAAATTATAACTGATTTTCCAATGCTGGATCTGTTATTTCATGTTTTCTGTAGAAAATAAAACAACAGCAAACACAAACTAACAAACAACTCTTAGATATCCATCCAAAATAAGCAGGGCATGAAAATACAAAGGATACTATACAGTGTACTCCCGTTATAACGAACACGGTTATAACGAAATTTCGTTGTAACGAAGTAAATCTTTTGGTCCCAAAATTATCACCATTAAAGTCTATGGTAAAAAATTCGCTTATAACGAACACGGTTATAGCGAAATTTCCGTTATAACGAAGTCTTTTCCGAGCTTCACAGACAAAGAAAAACAAAAGAAATGTGCTCCGTTATAACGAAATGCGAATTGCTTTCGAAAATTCGTAGCGGAACAAGCATTTATAGCTTCTCTGCATGGCTGAACGCTTCACACCACTGTGTGTTCGCTCTTTGTGTCACATACAGTTTCTGAGGGGAACTTGCGTTTATTATTGTGATACAGTTATCCCATCACATTTCACATAGCTCTCCAATGTATGATGAGTATTCAGCAAACAGAATATGATATATATACGTGGTTTCTTTGTTTTCGTTATATATTGTATTTGTTCGGTTATAACGAAATTTCGTTATAACGAAAGAAAACTGCCGGTCCCGATCATTTCGTTATAACGGGAGTGCACTGTATTCCCAACATGAATGTGGACTGAGTGACAGTAGCAGTAGTACTAATGCATATCCATTACAGCTTGACATAACTTTGTCATAAAAGGTTGCAAATCTTTCAGTTTTGGTGGAATCATATCTGGATAGGAACTCTGTACACCATATGATGTATTGATCAATATCAGGAAATTATGAAGAATATTTAGAATGTTTCACATTACATATTAATAATAAAGCATTCAGTTAACCTTTTTCAGAAAGCAAGGTGACTGATATTACCCTAAAAATTATGTTAGTGACAAGTTCCATTACTTTTTTTGTATCACTTGCACACCAAAAAAAAATAATAAATAAAATCCTTCAAGATGTTGCAATTGTACTTCTAAGCATTTTCCATGTCCGAAAATGAGAGTATCAGCAGTTTTTGCCAAACTTCATTTTGTATTAGGTTTTTCAGTAAAGTGTTAGCATACATCGCTATTGGAGGTAGCAATATATTCATAATTTATAGTTTTCATGAAGAAAAATAAATTATGTAAACGGACATTAAACTATACATTTAGTGAAATCTGCATTTTTCCCTCTTAAATTTCAGGAAGATCTGTCAAGAAGAAGAAGAAGAAACTGGACAGACAGAGAGGCTATGGCTTTGTGCCAATTTGTGGGCAGACATAAGTCTGCCCTGTTTGGCAAGGCAGGCCATGCCAGCGTTCCGGTAAGTTAGCCTGTACTGAAAACTATTACACAAACTTATATTAACACTTGCTTCATGAGAACTTCACTATTCATTCTGATTGTTTTGGTGCAATACTGCCTGTATTTTTAGCTATTTTAGTGAGCTATTGCGATCGCTTTTCATCCGGCGTACGTCGTGCGTAAACTTTTACATTTTCATCTTCTTCTTGAGGACCCCTTGACCGATTTTCAACAAACTTGGCAGGTAGCATCCCTAGGGGGATAGGATCTCAATTTGTTCAAGTGGGCACCAAACCCCCAAATCCCCCAAAATTAAGGAATCTTAAAAAATCTTCTTCTGTAGAACCAGTAGTGATAGACCTAAGTTTATACTATGAATTAGTGCATTGATGACTGTAGTTTCAAGTTTGTTCATAGCAAAATCAGGGGTGCCCCCCCCCCCTTGGGACCCAGGGGAGGGGGTGGGGAGGGGTCCTAATGGGGCCCAAATTGTACATTTTCATCTTTTCTTGAAAATGCCATTAAGAATTTTCACCAAAGTTGGCAGGTAGCATCCCTAGGGGGAAAGAATCTCATTCCCATCAAATGGGCACTATGCCCCACCTGGGGGCCCTAGGGGGCCTAAATTTGGACGGACATGGTAAATTTTCATCTTTTTATTGAAAACCCTATCACTAATTTCCACCAAACTTGGCAGGAAGCATCCCTAGGGGAATAGAATCTCAATTACATCAAAATGGCAACATACCCCACCTGGGGGGGGGGGGGGGGCAGGGGTGCCCCCCCCCCCAATTCCTGTAAGGAATCTTTACAAATTTCCTCTAGAACTGGAAATGATTGAGATAAATAGTGGTGAAAGATGTGAAGGTGTAGTCCAGAATATTATAAATCAATAATACATGTCTCTGCTCATATTGTATGTAGTCATAATTACTTTCTTCATTTTCATTTATGTTTTCAGGTGGAAAAGCGGAAAAAGAGGTATTGGAGGAAGGCAACCATACATTTGAAAGCAGTGGGGTTTTCCAGGGAGGAGGAGGAAGTGAGAAGAAAATGGCAGGACCTCAAGCAGAGGGCGCTGAAATACAAGACAGCAAGAAATGCAATGGGTAACGTTACATACCGATGCATGTCTTTTCTGTTCACAGTCGCCGTATTCTTGTAATGTTTCACCATGCATTTATAGCATTTTTCATGCAAACATTACTGAAAAGAAATGAAGTATGATTTGAATGGGAAATGCATTGTCATGATTCTGTAAACACCCATACACCTGAACACACCAATCCATGCCTTAACAGAGCAATATGACATTCATCATATTTTATTGACGCTGAAGAATTCAATGTTGCAATTTACACTGAAATTATTGGTTACAGCTCGTTATTCCGAAGGTTCGTTATTCCGAAGGCTCTTTATTCCTAAGATTCGTTATTCCGAAGGTTCATTGTTCCGAATTTCCTTTTCGGATAAACCAATCTTCGAAATAACAAACCTTCGGCATAACGCCACAAATTTTCAGATTAACAAACCCTTTTTCATTTTCGGATTAACGAACCTCTAGGAATAGGGAATTTGCGTATTAACGACCCTTCGGAATAACGAACCTTCGGAATAGCGAACCTTCGGAATAACGAACAGCACCCGAAATTATCGTCAGACTACATATTGCATTGATTTTAAGTGAGAAGTTAAATAAACCTGTCTGGCACCATTTCGTATTTGCTTGCAATATATTGAAAGAGTATACCAAGAAACTTACTTCGATGACACAATTTGATGGGATGATGAGTTTCATATTATTTTGAGATAAAGACTAAAAGTTGGTTTATACCAACTTTTAGTGCAAAAGGATATAGGTTAACTCGGTATGAAGGACAACTCAGCCCACTTTATTTCAGACAATTTATACGCAGTTAGTGATCGCCATACATAGGCACGTATGTTCATTTTTTAGACGCGCCAAAGGGGTTCTTTGATGTTTGCGTTGTATCAACTCGGCCCAAAACTGCGACCAGCCAGAACATGATGCGCTCCCATACACGCTTTACAGTCCAGAGGGACAACTCAGCCCTGCCATCCAAGTGGGCCGAGTTGTCCCTGAGTCCGAGTTAGCCTGACCCCGATCAGATAAGTTCAGATATGCAAACATTTATTGTTGATATTTTGCATTTTTCATCGTTATCCAACGAATATCTTGTTATTAAAGCATTATTCATTACATTCTTTTAGGCATACATGCACATTTTTGACCGAAAATTTAATTGACAGATTTGCAGGCACACCATAACTATGTTTTGCCTCAAACTTAAGTCCATTTATTCTTTTGAAGCCTCTGCTGTTTTTTATAATGTTTGTACAAATCTGTATCCGATTTCAGTGTAATTCGTTACAATGATTGCAATGAACAAATATCTAAACCCAAATGACACGAAACATCAACATCGTACAAAAATAACAAAAAAATCACACAGCTTAGTGTTGAATCAATGCATTTATTACAGTTGGGCAAACAGCCTCTGTCAAAATAAACATATTTCTTTAATATCTTGGTGCTGTGTCATTAGTCATTGTAATGGCTTTTTCTAAATAGAATTAAGCTTTGGTGAGTTGAATTAATCACCAAAACAAGCACACTAAAGATACATATACATGTAATCTACACAACTCTTCAATTTCCAGATGTTGTATTGGTGCAATTGATAGTTGTATGTACAGCCTCTGCAATTTTTTCCAGTCATATCCTAGCCCGGTGTCAACAGTGATCATAATGATTGCTATGAACAACCAATTAGTCCCAGATGAATTGAAGCAAACAGCATTTCTTTCAAAACAACACATTGATAGTATGCAATTGATACACCTTAATCCCTCACTAGATCATATAAGTCCTCATATACGGATTCATAATTCAAATTACTTTTGCAATTTTTTCCAGTCATAACCTAGCCCGACCGTCAAAAGTGATCTTAATGATTGCTATGAACAACTGATTAGTCCCAAATGAATTGAAGCAAACAGCATTTCTACCGAAACAAACACATTTAAAGCATGCAATTGATACATATTTAATCCCTCACTAGGTCATTTAAGTCCTCATACATGGATTCATAATTCAAATTACCTTTGCATGTTTTTTTTTCAGTCATATCCTAGCCCGGTGTCAAAAGTGATCATAATGCTTGCAATGATCAACAGATTAGTCCCAAATGAATTGAAGCAAACTGCTGTAATTTACACAACTCTTTGATTTTCAGATAATATTGTATTATTGTATTGGTGCAATTGATAGTTGTACGTACAGCCTCTGCAATTTTTTCCAGTCATATCCTAACCCAGTGTCAACAGTGATCACAATGATTGCTATGAACAACCAATTAGTCCCAGATGAATCGAAGCAAACAGCATTTATAATGAAACAAACACATTGATAGTATGTGATTTTGATAAACTTAAATCCCTCACTAGATCATTTATGGATTGATAATTCAAATTAGTTTTGTGTCATATATGATACCTCTCATCTTATACAAAACTTCTAACATGCAGATGATTGACTGAGTTTATTATTGATTGTAGGGAAACAGCAAATTGCTTTTCCTATTGAATGTAGGGCAACCAGAAAACATGCACAAATTGGCAAATGTATTGGAAGGAGGGATCCTTTTACCATTGTGATTGCTACAGATAACTGAAATAAGCAGTATATTACATAATGAGGCAAGACATGGCCTCTAAGCTCTATCGACCAGAGGGTTCAACCACACGTCACTCAGAGATCACAATGTGTTACAGAAGCAGGTGTTCCCTTTGTAGGTAGTATCAGTGTATGAGCAGACAGTCACAGTGTACTGGGTATTGGAATTTTATTCCAAGTTCTGGCCAAACATAGTCATCTATTAAAGTCTATCTCTCTCAACTATAAGTGTATTGTTCCCTGTGTGATATGTACGCATAGCATGTCAGTTCAAATATGTTGACTGATGTTACAAATGTTACAAATCAACATACAAGTTACCGACTGTTGACACGTTATGTTACATGCAGGTGGAGGAAGCCTTGAAATCAAACCCTTGATGGAGGCGGTGCTTGAAGTGTTGGCCAAGGAGGCTGTTGTAGGTGTAAAGGGACAGGAGACTGAAGCGGGGTTCAGTTCATCTCAGGTTGGTAAAGTGTTTTGTGGCCATTTATCATGTTTTTTTAATGGGCCTTTTAATGTTTATTGTTCAATTTCACCAAAATGAAGTTTCCAACAAAACATTCAAATTCCTGTCATTTTCTAATCAAGAAGTAGGCCTTTGTGTTCATTTTTTTATTGTAGGAATAAACCATTGTAAAAGGAATTACATTTTGATTAAAAGACTTGAATAATGAATTACTTTAATGCATCACTATTTCGTTCAAAGGTTTATTTCTGTTTCAAGTTATATGTCATAAAATTGATAGCTAATAAGGAAAGATGCATGAAGTAAATCCCAAAAGATAATCTTTTAATTGATAATTGTGTAAGAATAGTCATCTTCAATACATAACATTAGCTATTACCAATTTGATTGTGTTTACCGTTTGTCCCTTTAATAGAGCACCAACGAAAGCGAAAATGACACTGCCTCAAATCTTTTGAGGCAGCTGCTTGAAGGGACGGCATCCTCCCCAGTGCTCCCGATTTCCACTCCAGTTCAACAACCAACTCCCATAACTCCAGATCGTCCAGCTTCCCTTCCCCCTGCAACTGATCCCCCTGCAACCCACCCGACAGCATCTCTTCCTTCTGCAACATGCCCCTTTGAAATTCCTTTCCCTACTCCACATCCCCCCACGACCCATCCACCTGCTAGTCAGCAGCTCGTTGCGTTGGAAAGAGAGCGTCTTATTATTTTGAGGCAGCAAAATTCCCACCTTGAGAGAATAGCAAACTCTCTTGATGTTATTGCTGCTGCAATGTCAACACCTAACTTGTGTTAATTCTATAATGTTCTTTTTTATACCATGAATGTAATTGCATGTGTTGAGATGGGACTGCAGTTTGCCATATTTTCTGTGAGATGATGACAAACCTGTTATGAATTGTGCAACCGAAAAATGACATTTTAAAAGAATTTACATTTTATTGGATGTTAATTGGTTTTGAAAAGGCTTAGATATCCAGAAACAAAGAAATCCTAGTGACAGTTTTATTCTCATAATAGGACCATTTACTTCATTATTTGTTTGGATATCTGTGCCACTTACTGGACAAGTTAACTTTCATTCATACATGTGGATTTAGTAAATGCAAGAATAAAAAGGAGATCATATCAGTGAGAGTTTTAGGAAAATCAGACAATCCATTAAAAATTTACAGATTTTTAAGGTTTTTGCACAATCACTGCTGAATGAGAAGACTACTACAGTGTGTGATGTCACATGCAAACAACGATATAAAAAATATAAAAAGAATTTCACTTTTTTTGAAAAAAAGTTGACATTTCCTCGACTCATCATTGTCATAAGTTAAGGGTAATTTTATTCCCCCTTCCCTTTTGAAAGAAGGAAGTCAAGTGTTCTTTGACTATGCGAGAAAAGTGTGAATATCTTGATTTTTCTTCTTATTTTCTTTACATTGTTCTACACAAATGGCATCACAAGCTGTACTAGTCTTCTCAACTAACAGTGAAGAAGCAGAAACTTCAAAAGTTGATGACTTTTAAAATGATTGTCTGATTTCAATCAAACTCTTGCTGATGTATTCTTCTATTGTATATTGCTGCATTCACTCAATCCACACATTTATGAAGGTGAACTTGTCCTTTAAAATTGGACTTCTATATTTCTAACTTTGACATGCCGTCAATCCCTCGTTTGAGGCGAGACCCCACTTTAACGAAGCTGATGGGGTGCTATACCCCCCTAACGATTCTTCGTTTGATCGTTGGTAGTCGAAGTATTTGTCCATTGCAAATTAGCTTTCTGCTCAGGCGTGACAAACCTGGAGGCCAATTATAAAGCCAGGGTTTAATGACTACAGCAGCTGTCGTATTACGTAAGAGCATGATAAGGATATCTGCCTGTGGCAGACCATTCAAAGTGAACTCAATTTTCTCTATCCTTTCTAAAGTTTTCAATTTTATATTCTATTGAGAAATTCTATGGTCATCCATTTTACATTTCGAACGAAAAAAATTGACCCGTAAATAACGAAAATACAGGAATAAGAAGGAGCTACATAGCCCATGCCAAAACCAAAACAATCTCCTCCTATCGCGGTGCCCCCCCCCCCCCCCCCCCCCCCCCCCCCCCCCCCCCCCCCCCGTGGCGCTGTGGCAATGACTGATGCTTAGATTAGGCAAGGGTCAAGAAACAGGTGTTTTATATCTTTGGTTTTTAAGTCATTGATTGCCAAGATATACACTGACATTATTTACGGGGGTGTAGCCTCTTCAAACGAGAGATTTGCGTCATGAATACCTCTTCAAGCAGTATGATCTTTATCAATCTTTGCAAATGGTTTGTGATTATCTCACAGAAAGTTTCAATCTGCATACCCCAAATCACCTCAATCTATTCCATCTCTTTACAAATAATGTTAACTGCTTATCCATCACAACATGCATAATCTGCATCTTCATATTAGTTCATGGGGCATTAAAAACAAATATAAACTAGAGTTGGAATTTGTCAGCACTGACAAATTAGGTGATCCGATCTATTTGGAAATCAATGATTTGAGTCCTGATCCCAATAGGCATGACCATACAGGTTTCATATGTGTTTAGGGGACATTGGCCGTGTGATGTTTGGATTCTCATTTAAAAGGGAGTCGGACCTGCCATCTTTGGTACCGAATTCCGTATACACTAATGAAGATACAGAATGAAGTATATTTGACCTTTGACCCCACTTTGCACTGCCAAGATGGCATCTGAGCAAAAAGTGGTTATTTTGTGAAATGATCCTTGTAACATGGTCTTTTGCGTGTGCAAAATATGGGAAAGCTTGGACATGTATTCACCAAGATACAGGATGAAACATTTCTGACCTTTGACCCTAATTTACCTACACAAGATGGTGTCCGATCAAGTAGTTGCTCATTTATGAAATATGTATGTGACATGAACTAAACATATGCAAAATATGGGGGTGATAGGGGCTGTTTTTCTTGAGTTATTGCAAGGACAGTTGCAGAAAGAAAGAAATACCTCAATACATCGAAGATAAGCTTTAATTTCAACCAAGTTTTTCGATGTGGTATGAAAAAATGGAGGGTACAGCTACAACGTATGAAATTCTGGGAGAAATTCACCGAAGCATAAGTGAGCTAGTGCTCGATAAAGATAGTCATGTCAATTTTCATTTCCAGAGAAACTGCACTCCCATAGAGATAACACGTAAACTGGTCAAATTTGACAAGATTACTTTCAATCCATTTTTACGAGGTGATGCCGTCTTCCAATTAAAGTTTTGCTAGAATATCGATGAGAGCATTTAATAAGCTACAACATACTAAAATCTGGGTGAAAATCTGCAAATTTGTGGACATTACGTCACATATTATACAATATACAAGAGGAAGTATTCTTGACCTATGACGCTACCTTGCACAGACACGATGGCTTCTGAGGATAAAGTCATTATTTCATGAAATGATTCAGGTAACATTGTTTGATATATGTGTACAATCTCCCTTCTGTAAGGCCTATTCTAACCGAGATACAATATAAAGAACTTTTGACCTTCATGCCTCATTTCCGCAGCCATATCTATGGAAAATATGGGGGCAATATGCTATGTATCTGCTACGATAAAGAAAAAGATGCTTTCGATCCTTGTCCCTACTTTACATAGACAAGATGGCTCCTAATTAGAAAGTTGTTATTTCATGAAACCTTCCATATGGCTTCGGCTAAATGTGTGCACAATATGGGAGTAATATGACATGTATACAAAGGTACAGTACAAATTCTAGTCTTGACTCTTCCTTTGCTCCAGCCAACATGTCGTCTGATTAAAAAAGTCGACATTCTATGAAATGATCATGATAACTTGGTCTACGTATGTGCACAATCTGGCCCCCGTAAGGGACTGTATAATAACCAAGATACAGAAGAAAGAATTTTTGAACTCGTTATTACAGCCATGATGGCAGATGACCAAAGAGTTATTTTATCAATGTATCGTGGTCCATGTGTGCAAAGTACGGGGGTGATACCACATACAATCACAAAGCTACTGAATGAAGTATATTTGACCTTCAACCTCCTTTGCACGGACAAGATTGGGTCTAAGCAAGAAGTTGTTATTTTGTGAAATGATTGTTGTATCATGCTCTTTAAGTCTGTAAAATATGGGAAAGATACAACATGTATTCATGAATACACAGTATTAAACATTTATGACCAATGACCCAAATTTACCTACCCAAGATGGTGTCAGATGAAGTAATTATTTAATGAAGTGATGTACATGACATGTACTAAGCAAGTGCAAAATAGTGGGGTGATATTGAATTTTCTTCATTTGCTATTGCTAAGAAAATCACAGAAAGAAGAAATATCTCCATACATCGAAGCAAAGATTCATTTTCAGATAAGTTTTTTGATGTGATCCCAACATATGATGAAAAATGGATAGCCCCAGGTCTCGGCTAATACATGTACATATTCATCGAAGGATAGTGAGCTAGTACTCTCAGAAGACAGTCGTGTCAACTTTCATTTCAAGAAAAAATTCACTCCCATAGAGATAACTGGTCCAATTTGACAAGTTTAATTTCAATCCATTTTTTTCGAGGTGGTGAAGTTATCCAATAAAAATTCTGAGGTATGGTTCCAACGAGCTGAAATGGACTGAAGATCAATGGATTTTACTTATTCATTTTGTTATTAAGAGAGCATAGCTGCTAGTGTGGACATTTTAGCAATTCAGCTGGCCCTTTGACCATTGCCCTTTGAAATCTTGGCCCAAAACTTTCCCCAGCGAATTTATCTGAAAATGCATGTACATGTATGTACGCTATATGTTGCAATGAAGTACTTTCAGGCAATGCATGTATATAGGAGTTATTGTGATGTTTTTAAGAATTTGACTTTAACCTTTAATCTTATTGAGCATGTGCAACCAGGAGTTGATAGGCACAGCTCTGTTCACTATTTTTTTTTCTAATTGACACTCTTCACAAGATAGATTTTGGAACAACTTGACATACGGATAACCCCCGAACCCCAAAAGTAACACTTCATGGCTGAGGCATAAAAGCACATGTATGCTGTACTTATGGTCCAAAGAAACCTAGGCATCAAATGCACGGACTATCTCTGCTCGCACAGCTGCGGCTGCTGGGTCCGCATTTCTGTTGACGAACTCCATTGCAGCATCTTCGTTGGCAGGTGCGAAGTCGTCATCCATGTCGTGTCCACCCAGATCCTTTGAGATGTTAAACAGGACACACGCTGCTGTGATGATATTGCAGGCTCGCTGGGGGGAAATTTGCAGTCCATGGCCGATTAAACAACGAAATTTGTTTTTGATCTGGCCGTTGAGTTGCTCAATGATGGACCTGGTGTGAACATGTGCACTGTAGATTTGTAGATGAAATTAGAAAAAAACAAAGAAAAAATGTCAACATTAATGTTGTCTTACCCTCCTACAAATTGAAAATGAAGACATTTTTTGCCCAGACATCAAAATATAAAGTGAGGCATTTTCACAGTGAAAGGGTACATTACATTTATATGCATAACCTCCTGTACAATGATGTATTATACAACACTGTTATAAGAGGTAATTGTGTAAAATGCCACAGAATTGCTTGAAAGAAGCTGTCTATCAGAATTTTGCCAAAATAAATAATTTTGGAGTAACTGTATTCAACTGTAAACAGATATCTACCAATATATATTAGTGTTGTAATGAACAGATCTTTTTTTTTTTCCTAGATAGAGTTACAGTACAGTGAAGGTCGTATATACCGGTAAGCCTTCTTCATTTTTAGTTTGGTCTGAGGGTGTAGTACCACAGTGTGTAATCATTCAGAGAAGAAAAGATTGAATACATTTGTTGATGTAAAAGAAATACAAAGTAAATGATAGCAATGCAATACACAAAGATAAGATATCTGTGAAATAACTGCAGTGTTCACCATTTTCTAAAAAAAAAGGAAGATGTTATTCAATGAACACTATGTCATGTTATGTTTTGAAAACATGTACCATAATATTTACTGTAGAATTTGACATACTTGGTTACTTACTGGTTGTATGCATGTTCTGCTCTCGTTTGAGGATTCAGTATTGGGGTCATGAGGTATGGAAGCAAGGGATACCCAGAATCTCCGAGCAGTATGCCTTGAAGTTGGCCACTTTCAAACTTCTGGAAGAGTCTGCTGTTCTGTGATAACAGTTTGTGATACAATACAAACTTGTAAGAATATAAAGTAATGCTTTTGGTTTTTTGTATTCAGTCAACCAACAATTATTTATATTTTTATATATAAGTGTGACTTCAATTATGACATGTTTTTCTCTTTTTTTTTGAGTGAAGGTAATATCAGTTTTCTCACATTGACTTTTCAAATTTTATTGCATTTAGTTTCTTATTTTGTTTCATAGTATCATTGACTCATTGCCTAAGGAAATATACATTGATGGCCTTGTGCTGCAGTACTATTTCTTGTTTTAACATCATCAAGACTTTTAAAGCAATGTAAATTCTGAAAGGTGCTATTTCATAACAGCTAGTGTCAAACTCATTTAAATTGTAATTTGTCATGAAACTGTATCAACTCTTTCGATACATATGGTCAAGTTTGTGAGATTTAAAGCAAAAAAAAATGGTGCATTTTCAAATTGTATTATCATTATCGAGAGAACTTACCTGAAATATGCGGCTATCATGTGTGCTGCCTGGCCATCGCGCAACACAGTTGGTTATCCTGAACTTGGCATCGCATGCCAGCTGAACATTTACTGTACACCTTCCCTTACGATTTATGTAAACATATTCGTCTTCCCCGAGGTGGCATCCGTGGAGACTGACATGCGTGCAGTCTATCACGCTTACGACTCTTGGGAATCCCGCAATGTTGTGAAACTGCTCCACAGTTGAGGCCACAACTTCTGGGGCATGGGGGAATTTGATGACCTGAAATGTGTTGACAAGACAAATTGTTCTACATGTAATTGAACATTTTAAATAACATCGCAAAAGGTCTAGAATACAATACTCACAGTATGTGGTACTTACATCTACGTACGTGACGTTTGTATTATTGTTGTCAGTTTTTTTCTATACCGTGTATATTCATGTACTTTTTCATTACAATGATAAGTTAAATGAAAAGTTATTATGATGTTGAATAAATTATTTCTTCACATCATTGACACCTAATAACTTCATATTATTTCATTTTCTCTTGTACAGTATACTATGTGTAATTGTGTGGTTACATATTTACAGATCTATATCTATATCTATATCTCTCTCTATGTATGTACATGCAATGAATTTTTTCATTTCTTTGTGTGGGATGTATGTGGTGCATTCAGTATATGTGTGTGTATCATGATTCACTGCTTTAACTTTGCACATCTTATAAGTAGTAACGCTTTCAATGGAGTGCGTACACATTTGACACATGTTATTGACTTGTACATCAATGTATGAGAGTGGAAATGTTTTTTGTTTTGTTGTGCTGTTAAGTATTTGTGTGGTGCTTTGTTAATTTCTTCTTTATGGGGGCGGGTGCTACAGTTTGGTGTGTAGACTTATGTGTTCTATATGTATATATGTGTGTATATACATACATACATATATACATGTAGAACATATGACGAATTTGTTCGCAAAAACCAATAGGTCCATTTTTGAAGATTTTGAAGTACTGTCTCTGTCATAAAGTACAAAATAATACCTTTTTAAATGATATATTGGTCACTACACATACAGGTACATTTTTGAACTTATGGTCAAAAGAAGCGAACATTTCCTTATTATTCTCTTTATTTTTCTTGACCTTTAATCGTAAATATCTCAATTTGGCTAATATGGACTTATCGGTTTTTGCAAACAAACTCTTCATAATTAATACAGATTACAGGGTATTGTTTTCAATTGTCTAGAGGTATTTCACATACATTGTAGAATGGGTAATAAGGTAAATGATTGTGGTCATATTATGAAAGTTATTAAGAGACATTGATGTCTCTAGCAAGTTATTGGAGGCAGATTTTTCATTTAAAAAAGTTATTAAGGATTTTGAAATATTTCATTTAAAAGATGTCATATTGCACTTTAAAAAGTATGCTTTAACTGTACATTAAAAAAGTATAGCTGCGTGCTTTAAGTTTACACTTGTATTCTGATGTGTATGAGTGTGTGAATATGATGCTAATAATGACATTCAAACATTTTGCCCTAAACAGTGTTTGCAGGGAAAAAACTTTTTTTTTAAATTCTAAATACAGTAATAATAATAATAATAATAAAAAGTTGCTGGATTAATTGCTGCCCTCTCAGGCCACGTAAACGTAGACGACGATTCGATGATCACAGGAGATCGGATACTGTTCGATGCGTACACCACCACTGAACTGTAGCAGAAGTTCAGAAAGGCTCGATTTGAAGGCTGACAAATTATCATAATCAAACTGAGTTAGTGTTCTACATCTTCCTGAACTGAGCTAAACTGACTGTCTGGAAATTCTGCAAGTGTACTAGTTCACTACTGGACATTAGACAAGGCTAGGACTGCTGAGTTACAATTGAATGTTCGCTTCAAACAACGTGGGAAAAATGTAGTCAAGGCAAGGCAAGGCAAGCAAGCTGAGTGTCAGCTGCAGCGTAATGACTATTATACTGTGTAGTAACTACGGTAAACATTCGTACAGGTACTCTTAGTCCCAGCCATGGTTGTTCATGGTGGCGACTGCCACGGTGGCCTTCATAATAAAGTTTAGTTCAGAACATTGCTAAAATGAATGTGGTGATATCAATAGCGACTTTATTGAAAGTCGGTATCTAGTTCTAGAATACAAAATAAATTTTACAAAGGCAAATAAATGTACTAACGTTGTTCTTCTGCTGGCACAAGGCCTCGGCAACAGCATGCACGCACCGGGAGACTGTGCTGCGGTGTACACCGTGAATACTCGCAACAGAGTCAAATAATGAGCCGGTAGCCATGAAATTCAGGGCAATTAGAACTTGAAGTTCAGTAGGGATGGCATGGCTCCTTGCTGTAGCGCGCTGTAGATGGTTGTCCAGCATGTTGACAATGTGCATGATACCATCCCTACTGAAACGATATTTCTTTCTGAGTTCCTCGTCAGTGAGGGAGTCCAAGGCAGAGAACCTTTGTTTGAAAGTACGATGAGGCCGAGGAGCTTGATGGAGTGCCTCCTCCTCCTCCTCAAGTTCTACCACATAGGCAGCCATTTTGATTGTGCTGTGACTGATTGCTTGCATTTGATCTACATCAAACGCAAAGTTGCGTTTGATCGCAAGGGACTTGCGTTTAAACGCAACTTTGCGTTTAAACGCAAGTCCTTTCAGCAACAGACTTGCGTTTAAACGCAAAGTTGCGTGGGATTTCCAGGACTTGCGTTTGATTTTTGGAGTTGCGTTTAAACGCAAAGTTTCTAGCAACGGGGCCAAGATCTTGTACCATTAACATGCATTACTGAGTCATAAGATACAAACTGTTAAGGGGAAAAATATGTTTGGACTTTATTTTTATGCCTTACGCAAAGAAATCTGAAGACTTAATGTCATTGATACATTACATTGTGTATTATGATTATCAAAACTTTACAATGACTGATATCACCATCAGTGCTAATGTTAATGAGAATGTAATATCTTTTTTTTAACCTTTTTGATATACAACTTGAAAAAATAAAAACAGAAGCAAATGTAAGATCGAAAGTAGATCAATGTTGCAAACCATGCGATTAAATATATGCTGGGATGGAGATTGTGAATCCAACAGGGGCATTTTGTAACTGAGCAAAAAATAAATTGCCCGGTCGTTTCTTTTTATACAGAGGTCAGATGTGATGTGGAAGGACAACTACGGCAACCTCCCCATCCACATAGCGGCCCTCAATGCCCTGTCAGAGACATGCTGGACTCTATTGGAGATGAGCAACTGTAAGACCCTCCTCGCCCCCAACAAGGAGGGCAAGACACCGCTAGACATACTGAAGGAGGGCAGATCTTTGGCGTAAGAAGATTTACCTCGTATTATCAGTGCAGCAGCCCTGATACACACTATGCAGATTCTAACATTTTGTTTTATTTTATTTTATCTCAAAATGTGAGGGTGATCCTCACCTAAGAAAACATCCAGCAGCCCCTGATAGCTGTAGTAGTAGTAGTAGTAGTAACAGAAGAGGTTTTAAGGATGTCAGCAGACCTTGTTGAAGGGCAGAAACTACGTATGGGGGCCCCTGTACGCATGGACAAGCGCATCAGCATTACGTCCCACATCTCTTCATTGCGTGAGATTTTATTTGGCCAACCAGGCAGGCGGGTCTGCGGTATGCGTTACTGTGCACCTAAGTTATGTGCTTAATACATACGTAATTTGTTCTTGCCCTTCGGGCAACACGTCATTTGACATCATGGAACCTGTCTATAGTTATTGTAGTGGAGGTAGAAGTATTGTTGTGAGTAGTGGCAGTATTTGCTGCAGCAGTATAATCATCATCATCTGTAATCATATGAATTGTTCATTCTTTCAATCACTCTTTTCTTTGTTTCATAACTTTTAATTCAATTAAAAAGAAAGCCAAGCCAACTGAATAAATCTCCCATGATGAGTTATGAAAAGAAATGAGAGGTGAATAAAGGTTATCAGTTGATAAAGCCATATTACTCGGAGCAAAGCAGGCTGATATACCCTTGAATAACCTTCCCTGATTGCTCCCCTCCGCAGCCACCAGTACCTGTACAAGGAGCTTGCCTACTGGTCCAAGTCCAGGGCCCCTCACCTGCCCCCCAGAGGCCCGCTTTCCTCGTGGTACTCGCTGCTCTTTGGACCGTTCACCGGCTTCGCTACCATCGTGGCTGTCGGTTCCCTGCTGGGGGACTACAGCGGTGTCGCCATCTCGGTTCTGACTGCCTTTCTTGTCTTCCTAGTTAGTAACCAGCACCACAGAATCTCACACATCAGCAGGTATTACTATATAAAGATTCATGAGTTGTGAAGTCTTGGTGATATCCACTGCGGATGTCTTGTTTCAGTGAGTGTGATTGGTTGTAAGTATCACATGTTACAAATGAATGGTCGAGGCATAAAAATGTAAAAATGTATCTGTTTGTCAATGTGTCTGTATATCTGTCTGTCTGTCTCTGAGTTTGTAAGCAATTCATATAAGTTGCTCTCTGGCTAAAAATCAATCAGTACAAGACAAAAAAACTTTAGTTTTCATGCTTTGACTGGTTGTATTGTAAATTTCTACATAGTATTTCAGTGAGTTTCTCTAATAAAATTTATGTAAATTTCCATTTCTGATTTCCTGAAGTTTACATTTACGGATGATTATCAGGAAATAATAGAAAAATGTTCACAAGTTTTTACTCTTTTCGCATCAAACAGAGAATCTTGGACATGCCATTTCCATATGGAATGAATTCCACAGATAAATAGCAGTTTTATATTTCCTGAGATTTCTCATGAATATTTGCTATGGCACATAGGACATTTCATGAAGCATCATGCATACCAAGAATAAGGGTAACATTTATGCATCATGCTCGAGATGTTCAGCTCAGTGTGTTGCTTATCTTGTGTTTGAATGAAAATGTGAGCTGTGCACATCATGAAATAGCAAAGTTTGTGAAAATGGCACCAACAGAATTAGAATAATAAAGGAGGAAATAAAATTATTACATAGTACTGACGATGTACATGCAATTTGTCATGTTTGAGCTTGCTTTATATTTGCATGCTCAGGACACCCTGAGGTTACACAATCACATTGAACTGGGTGAAAGAAAAAAACACCCTAAGTTTACTTACACCTGAAGCAGTGAAGATATCACAATGATGAGTGAAGTGATCTTGTTCACTCTTGAGTTTCTAAACTTGATCAGCAGTATAGTAGGTCGTATTGCACCGTTGAATAAATTTGTATTTAGGTTGTTTTCATGTGAAAAACCCCCCAAATAAAACAGTGGCAAACAGTGAATAAGAAAGATTTCAACAGAATAGTGAGGAGAGCTTCTTACCTGCATAATTTTTCTGATTTCTGTTCCAGGTGGGCAAATCCCGTACAAGCAGGGGCTTTTGCTGCAGGAATTAGTCACACCATCATTTGCTACGTGTACAAAGTGCTACCAGATATCCTTTCACAAGTGCAACAATGGCGGAAAAAGTGACACAGTGTGATTTTGCCATTTCCTAATTCAGATTCATTTGAATGGAAAGTCCCTACACAAGAAAAACTTTTGATGAAAGTTATACCCATTTAAGCATCAGAATATCCTATCTATTGATATCCCTCAGTGTAAGAGGTGTCGCCACCTTTTGGCAGATGAAGCACACTCAATAAAGTTGAGCTTACATATCCAGTGTCAGAAGATTGATAAATCAGTATGATTACCCACTGAATGGAGAGTGATTGTGAACCCGAGACGTTGTTATGGCTCTAAAAGGACCAAGCAATGTTACACTCAGTACAATACTTGGAATTGGCATACATGGTTACGTGACACTAATATCACTAGAATTGTTAGCCTCGATCATGGTGCATGAATAGTGTGGCTGCTATTGCAGCTCTGGTCTTAAAATACTTTCTTCACAGCTTATCTTAACCCGGTGAGGATGGGCTAATTTTGATACTACAGGCATTTCCCATAGACACTTGCCCGAGTATTCTCGGGACTTGTCCTCAACGGGTCAAGATCTTTTCATGGACCTTTAGGGACTTGGGTTTGATAAAAAACACCTGATGTGAATTCCCTTTGTCAAAATCTTACAGAAATATAAACATCTTGGTGAAATGGTAATCAGAGCAAGGTTTATAACACACGATCTTTGAATAGTGATTTTTTTTCAAAGCCTAAATTTGACACTGATGACTTTTCCTGCATGACAGAAATTAGTTAATTGGTCACACAAACCCTTCCCAGGTCAAAGTTGACTTCCTTGACATTATGATGATGTCCACTGCTCTGGCCACACACGGTCAATCTTCAACTCGTCATCCTCATCCCAGCCCTGCTGGTCATGCTGACCCTCTACTACCGCTTGCTGACCGAGGACCCAGGCACCTGCAAGGTCTCCCAGACCGCCGCCACTTCGGGGGGTGGACCTGGGGCAGTGCTGACCATCAATGACCTCGCCAAGGGGCGATGCAAAATGGATGCCTTCTGCGTGACGTGTGAAGTAAGCACAAGATTTTCGATTTTTCTCCCACTCCTCCAGCTCTTTCGTGGTAGAGGCTTAAAGGGATGGTACAGTATTGGTGGAGATGAGGATTGGGCTTTTAACTTTTTGCAAGATATCAAGAAACCACTTGTCAAATAATACAGAGCATACCATTCCAAGAGGAATTCAGAGTTTATTTGATGAAAATCGGTTTTGGAATGGCTGAGACATCCAAAAACAAAGTAAAACAAAGTGATTGTAATAAAAAGTTGGTCCCACCTTTTATTAGCATTGCTCTTTTTTGGGTATCTCAGCCATTTCAAAAACCAATTTTCATCAAGTAAACATTGAATTCCTCTTGGAATTATGTGCTCTTACATATTTCATAACAGGTTTCTCATTATCTCTTACCCAAAAATGTTAAAAACTGGAAGTTAGGTCTCAACCAAAACTATGCGATCCCTTTAAGCTATTGTTGGAAAGAAAAACACATGCTGTTGTTTTGTGTGTATGGGTGTGCGTATGTATGTGTTTGTATTGAATACATTTATTTCTTTTAAATTTGCTTAAAAGGTAGTCTTTCGGATGCATCCAACGTGATCAATGAGAACTAATCACAGGTCAGGGTATTCCATGAATATGAAAACAAATGTTTCAATAATACTTTAATTACACAAGAAACATAAATTATCATCATCATACTCTCTCATCGTGCAATAGAAGTTAGTGTAGTTTTGCCCAGTGTTTTGTTTCTATGGCGATGACTGTCATTTCTATCTGACAAACAAGGATGTGACATGCTTTCATCAAGAGATGCCATGCTAATGTACACTACACTGTCATTTCAGTTCATTATTAGTTGAGCATACAGTGTGGCTAGGAGAAGTTGGTGTTCATTTAATGCCATCCAGTCTACTACAAAATTGTACATTACTCCTTCCACCCAGCTATGTACAGACACATGCATATACAGAATGGAAAAAGAGGTTGTAGGATACAGTGTTTGTATATCCAATTGTCTATGCAGGGCTCAACACTGACATTTTTCTCTGGTGACCCATTTGGCCCACTAAGATTTTGAACTCTAGAGTTTTGGTGGTCCAAAAAAGAAAAAGTGGCTTGAAATGAAAGTAATCACAACATTCCGTTTTGAATCCCAGTTGTATGATTGGGCCACTAACTGTTTTGGAAGTTTTAGTGACTCTGGGCCACCGAGCCACTGCTAATATCAGCCCTGATATATGTTAGTGCAATCCTATCCTGTATTACATTGTTGCATCAGCAGCTGGGTGCTTGATAGGCATGTGCGTAGCATGGTTTGTAAGTTTGGTTTGTAATGTTTTAAATGCAGAGCTGCCAAGTGGTATTTGTTTATGACAGCCAGTATGCTTTTCTTCGTGAAAGATAGTGCAATATTATTCTAATGATTTCGTTTCTTACATTGATTTAGCGTGCTTAGTATGTGCAAGTTTTCAGTTCTTCAAGCAAAATAAGTTTGGTTGATATGCCAGTATGAGTTAATGATTAGTTTGCTTTTAATGTTGCTACATTTGCATGAAAGCTGACATGGTCCTCCTCTTGTTTGGATGGAATGATCAGCATTTTGGTATTTATACTTTTCTGGCTTGGATTTTCATTGAATACATTCGGCATGCCATCCTCTTGGTTTATCTTATGTAACACTGATTCTATAGATATATTTTCTGTTGCCATAACATCATCACTTATACATGTTGGTGATAATTTGGGTACAGGTAATTAATTTTCAGAGTATACATTCAAAATGTGTATACTGCTACAGAATTTGTAAACCCATTACACAGTTAACTTGATTATTACACCATACTAAGAAAATATAATAGCTATGGCACGGGATTGACATTCACAGGGTAGGTAGGTAAAGAGTTCCCACCTTTTTTTTTTCTCTCTCTCTCCCCCTCCTCCTCCTCCTCCTCCTCACCCCCTTCACTGCCATCGTGTCCATGCTCAGCTGATCATGCCAGAAGATGCCAAGCACTGTCGCATGTGCAGGCGCTGTGTCAGCGGCTTTGATCACCATTGCCAGTTCCTCCTCACTTGCATCGGAGGGCGCAACCACCGCCATTTCGTGATCTTCATCCTCCTCACCACCCTCATGCACATCTCGTTTGTCGCCCATGCCGCCCTCTACCTGTTTCAGGGCCACGCCCAGCTGGAGTGGTGGCCGTTCCTGATGGCCGTCTTCTACGGCGAGGGCTGGGTCTGTGCCCTCATCGCCCTCAATGCCATTTCCTTCCTAGGCAACGCCAACCTGTCCCGTTACCAACTCAACGTGGTCTCCTACGGACTGACCACCTTTGAGGTCATCTCAAGGTCCAGGAGGAATCTTCCAAGACTGTCCTCCCTGCCCGTCACCAGGAGGGTCAGGCTGAAGAATATCATGGCATTTTTGATGGGGCGCCCACCCTATGCCAAATATAGTGATAGCAAGCCGAAGGTTTTCGGCGTATGAGGAGACAGACATTGTGTTCCTGGAGACATCTATCTGTCCTGTGTTAGTATCATCTGACTTAAACAAACTTTCACCATTGCCATTCTTCTGTGTATTACAGTTGACATGTATTGCTGTGTCATTGCAGTTGTGTGTTTGTGTAACTTTTTGCATATTTGTGTTTGCTTTTGTTCAGTTCTTTGACCCCTCAAGCCACTTAACATATACTCTTACATACTAGGAAAGCATCTACACTTAATCCTTCCACTGAATACCTCACATGTACCAGTAGTTGTTGCTAGGTGGTTGTTGTTGTTTTTTATGTGCGTGAGTGTTTTGTGTGTTTTTTTTGGTATGTAATTTTTGGGTGGAATTGCATTAATGCTTATTTTTCCTTTGTTTTGTTTGCTGTTCCCCTGAAAAAAACAAACAAACATTTTATAGGTGCTGTCTTTTAAAAACAAAAAGCAAATGAGCAATATATACCAACATAAATGATTGTGGAGATAGAACTGTACCTGTGTTCCTTCATAGCTCCTGGTTTTGCTGTGTTACTAGTACTATCTATGTTGGAGATAGTATTCCTATAGTATTAGCTTCCTTTTTCATGACCATTCAAATTCCACCCCCTCCCCCATTTCTGTGTACACTGTATAGTGCCATCTAGAGGTAATCATTTAATATACTTATTGGGAAATCTCAAGCCAAATTACAGCGTAAACTGCCTATGAATTGCACAGTTACCAAAAAAGGTATGAAAACAAACAAGCAGTTGAATATCATGTATTCCCTGTGATTGCTTTAGAAATCTTCCAGTTGCTTCGAAGAGCAACTGCTACTGTACCCATTCATTGAGTTTTAGATTAATTATTTCTAAGACTCCCCTGACATGACTTGCTAGGAAAAATTGCATAATATGTTTCCAATCCTGTATACTGTAAAACGAGGAATTTTCGTGTGCATTTTAATTTCGCGAATTTCGCGAGCGCCAAGATTCGCGAAATTAAAATGCACGCAAAAGTTCTTGTCTACACTATATGCATTGAATGCCAGTGGCAGTTCGCGAAAATTTCATGCCGCAAAAAAGGCCGTCGGCTCCAATTCGCGAAAAATTCATGCCGCGAATATATCATGTTTTACAGTATACTACAAAGGGCATATATTTTGTGGGGGTTTTATTTTAGAGAGTTTTGCAAGTCTGATGCTATTCAGGAATTGAAAATGCATGAAAATGTTAACTGTGATCCCAACATGAATGTGACATGCACACATACTGTACATTTCACTGTCTATTGCTGTACTCCATAATCACATGTTTAAACCACTCTAGAAATTGACAAAAAGTCCTGAATATATGGCAAGTGCAGTTACTATGTATATCATTTCACACTTTACAAAGAAATATGTGCACCATTTTACTGCTAATGCTAACATTATACTTCCTGCATGATCATTGTGTATGAATGCTTCTTGTATGATGCCTGCACATTTGATGCCGCGCATTGAACTTACACATTTCAACTTTATATTCTACTATTAATCAAAATGGATAGTTACACAATGAATGTATCCCATATTAAATGCATGGAGTGTTTATGAGCTGTACAAGTTACGGATGATTAAGTGCATGGATTGTATCCAGCAAGATGTGTTGAGTTTCTGAGTGAGAAGGAATGACCCGAGACTGCATGATGTTTGGCATGTTTGAGCACTCACTCACACCTTATCATAAACTTTAATCTTAGGTGTAACATAACAAGAAGAATGCTGTGTGAAGAGAAGATTCCAGGCGTGAACTACACGACCTCAAAGACATCCTTTGAGTATGGTTTTTTTTATTATTTACTCATAATCTTTCACATACTGCAATGGACGGTGAAGGTTTAATATTGTACTGGCTGATAGGTGCTCAGGAAATGACCGAAGTGAATGGAGGTTTAAATTTTTACCTTATAAAAATAGCCCTTTAGGGAAAAAAAATGTCTACGCTGCAGAATCTTTGAAAAGTTGCCTGCGATGGATTGTTTTCAAAGTACTTTGGCCTAATCAATTGAAATAGCATTGCAATCAAACAGTGTCTTATTTGCACAGATGTGCATGCATAGATGATGAAATTAGGTTTCATCCTTCTCATCCTTTCTTCCTTTTCTTTCCTTTCCAAATTAGATTGTGCGGCCAGCGTTCACCAAGCACTGTCGTCTCTGCCAACGCTGTGTGGAGAACCTCGACCACCACTGTCTCTTCATCCTCAACTGCGTCGGCAAGCGAAACCACCGCAACTTTGTCCTTTTCCTCCTCCTCACCGTCACGGCCCACACCACCTTTCTGATTCACGGCTGTCTATATCTCTTCATCTTTTACCCGGACGCTGCAGACATCACGTCCTTCGCGTTGCGCTTATTTCACGAAGAGACGTGGGTGGCCATCTTGTGGGGGATGAACGTGTACTCGGTGGTGTGGGAGCTGTTCCTCATCCACTTCCAGCTGACGTACATTTCGGTGGGCGTGACGACGGCCCAGGAGTACCCCCGCAAGCCATTCCTCTTTCAGATGAGAGCCAGCGACAGGCTGCGCAATGTCAGCAACTTCTTGCTGGGCGGAAGGACGTACACCTCCCTGGAGCTCTACCAAGGTTTCTCTGTCTAGTACGAGATGCTTTGAGGAATGCCACTTTCAAAAGGAGTAATATAGAATGAAATGAATTGATTTCTTATGTTATCATTATATATATCTATTTCTGTATATCAATGCAAAATATTGTTCATCCTATAAATTATGCAATTGTATGTGTACAATGTATGTTTACCTTTGACGTGGATATTCTTAGTATGTTTGCATTTTCTTGCTGTACTGGCACAATTCTTTAAAGGTGATATTCAGGTACTGAAGAAGCATAAATGGTGAATGAATGAATTAACAATTGCAGTGTCTGCTAAAAGGGTTTTAGTTGGACAAAGAACCTTTTTTTTTTTTCCTGCCAAAAATGTTGGTCCCGCCCCTTGTTCTTTCATGCTCCAAAGCAACCAACAATGAAATGCCCAGCCTACCTCACTGCAGTACCATATCTGTCTTCTTCCTTAACTGTTTCATTTGCCATTGTGTGCCCAATCCATACGACAAGATAATAACTGCTAGTTTCATTTTGGCAAGTCTTAATTTTACTCTCATACTTGAGAAAGTTTGGATTTCACTTGTTGAATTCTTTAAATCTGCACAAAAGCAGATGTAGAAATGACCAAAGAGTTTGCCACTGTGTGAGAGAAAGATGAATTTTTTTGTCTTCTGAAATATGTTGCCATTCAAGAATGAGTTTATAACTTCTGGAGTTAAGAGGCTTTTGGAAATTCTGAATCCAAGACAAACAATTATGTTTTGAGCAACAAAGAAAGACTATGAAATAGATTTTTTTGAGTTTGTTTTTCATGTTTCCTTATGAAGCAGAAACAACGAAGACCCAAAAGATAAGCACCAAACTGCAGAAATTTTGTTCTCGGGACTGGATAGGCTAAAGGTGTTTGCCAAAAGAGATCAAATCATCTAGTTATGATTAAGTGCAATTTGAGGCAGATTTAAGTTAATGATGTAATGTGCTGGCAAAAAATGAAAGGCTTTTTGTCCCCGCCGAACGAGTTCGAGCAGGGGACTATGAAACGGGCTCCGTACGTGTGTGTGTCCGTGTGTCCGTCCGTCCGTGTGTCCGTCCGTCCGTCCGTCCGTGTGTCCGTGTGTCCGTGTGTGCGTCCGTGTGTGATCAAAATCTTCAATTTGCTACTTCTCTGTCATTTATGAGCCAATTTTGATTCTGTTTGCTTTATATGATAGCACTACATGGGAGCTTTGAAACTTCTACACAGAATTTCAGTCGTGACCTTTGACCTTGACCTTTGACCTATATTGTACATTTTGCTACAAAATGCTACTCCTTCGCCATTTCTGACCCGATTTCGATTCCGTTTGCTTTATGTGATGGCACTAGGTGAGGGCTTCAAAACTTGTACACAGAATTTTGACCTTTCACTTCTTTGACCTTTGACCTTGATTTTTTGACCTATATTGTACATTTTGCTACAAAATGCTACTCCTTCGCCATTTCTAACCCGATTTCGATTCCGTTTGCTTTATGTGATGGCACTAGGTGAGGGCTTCAAAACTTCTACACAGAATTTTGACCTTTGACTTCTTTGACCTTTGACCTTGATTTTTGACCTATATTGTACATTTTGCTACGAAATGCTACTCCTTCGCCATTTTTAACCCGATTTCGATTCCGTTTGCTTTATATGATGGCACTAGTTGAGGGCTTCAAAACTTCTACACAGAATTTTGACCTTTGACTTCTTTGACCTTTGACCTTGATTTTTGACCTATATTGTGCATTTTCCTACAGAATGCTACTCCTTCGCCATTTCTAACCCGATTTCGATTCCGTTTGCTTTATGTGATAGCACTAGGTGAGGGCTTTAAAACTTCTACACAGAATTTTGACTTTGTCTTCTTTGACCTTTGACCTTGATTTTTGACCTATATTGTACATTGGCTACAAAATGCTACTCCTTCGCCATTTCTAACCCAATTTTGATTCCATTTGCTTTATGTGATGGCACTAGGTGAGGGCTTCAAAACTTCTACACAGAATTTTGACCTTTGACTTCTTTGACCTTTGACCTTGATTTTTTACCTATATTGCACATTTTGTTACAAAATGCTACTTCCGGCGGGGACATATGTTACGCACCGCGTAATTTCTACTTTTCCTTGTTGCCATGGAGACAGTGGCATAAATTGTGCCACATGAGTTTTACTAAAGGCAGTATATGTGCAGATGCTGTGTTTGCAAGGCAGTGATGTCAATTTGTGTGAAATAGTAGATTTTCATGTGTATGTATCATGTATTAATGTATGAGTTTTACATTTGTTTTTGTTTTTAAATCAATACGTGAATACCACTCCTGTCTTTCTTTTGTTATGAAATCAGTCTACAAACCTTCCTTGATGCAGCTATAATGGCTAGTGAGGAAACTGAAGCATAAATGAAGCATAATATGAAATCAATTTTTGTCATAGTCTTGTGCAAGGAATTCAATTCGAACAAAAACTATGAAGTGTTCTACACACATGCACACCACTTCGTTGATATATGATGCTGGGCAGTCAGTTTGTCGTTAATGTGACTTTGGATGATGTCAAGCAAAATCTGCTGTGAAGTTATAACCACAAGCATGTGCCAGTAGATGCAGACCGTTGCACAGCGTGCAAAAAGAAATTCAACCCCAAGAGACGGTAAAAAGATTGAAAGCAATGAGATAGAAGGAGCCACCCAGTAATGTTCACACAAAATCAGATGAAATATCTAAAATATGATTCTAATTCTTTTTTTCTAAAGTGAGTCAGTAAGTTAACAGAGTGCAAGGGGTATCTCAAAGTTGCCATGGGATGTCTGAATGGATGAAGTCACTTCTGTAATACTTCTCATTTGTGATTGAATCTCAGGTTTCACTAATTGCACAGTTTACTCTGAGAAAATACACATATTCTGTCTGACTGCTCAAGAATTTCTAGGGCAGTGTGATTTTATATTTCTGTCAGGACAGCAGACACGTAAACAGTCATTCAGATGAATAGAATTCATAGTGTTAGTACCTGGTATGTTGATAAGAAAAACAAGTGAGTTTGATGTTAGAGATATCAAACTGCAATAACAGCAATTTTTTGTGGTCCATAGTAGACACTATGATAAAGTATTGTATGGACATTCAAATGGTTTAACATACATGTTCATAGGAAAAGTTACTAATAGTTTTCTCTTCAGTCGTTTCTTGATTTTTGCTTATTCACTCCATTCATGTGACTACTCACATTTAACTCAACTATCTTGTCAGTATGGAACCTCTTGTCAGTTAGAATTCATCATTTTGTAAGACACATTCTGTCACATGATGGTAATCTTTGGTACATGTGAGTTTGGTGTGATAACTGACAGTTCATGTGTAGGGAGGAGAACTAGACTTTCTGTCATAGTCAGTCCACTCAGTCCCACAATTTATAGGGTCCTACTATTGTACTCGTGACCAAAGGTGTGTGTGTGTGTGTGTGTGTGTATGTAAATATTTGTGTGACATTCAGTACTGACATACAGATGTGACTATGGCATTTCAATATCAGTTGCTATGAGACCTGTTCAAAGTACTGCTGGATACTTTCAGTAGATTGGTGAGTTGTGATATACTTGTTGTTAGGCCTGCAGTTGATGAAGTGCAAACACAGTTATATACATGTGGGACTGTGAATAAAAGATTACACCCCATCATGAATGAGCTAATGCTCAGATGACCTACTCGGCAAATGCAAAATGTGTGTTCATGCCACTGGAGACAAGTTTAGTAAATAATCAGTCATTGTCTCCTTTTCTACTTCTTTTTCATATCTTTGAGATGATAATTTAGTCTTTATCATCCCCATGCACTTCGCCAAGTTGTGTTATCAACGTTTGTTTACTTCGTGCCAGACAAGGAAGATTGAATGATCCCTATTTAATAGAGTGTATTCGTGATATCCCTACAGCCTTATTAGGTGATACGCTTTTAGCGTATCACCTATTGTGTTTGTCAAAATCTTCCTTTCTTTCTTTTTATTCTTCTTTCTTTCTGGCACATTTTGTGTCGTGAATATCTCAACATTGACATGACGGAATAACATGACATTTTCAGTCAACATGTCTCATGACAATATCTAGCCACAATAAGGTTTTCATGACAGTAACATATCTATGACGTCATCTAGGCGCCATTTTGTGAGTTTCGGACCATGTTACATGATCGATCATAACTTCATAACTAAAGGTCATTTCTGTATCATTTTCGTTGGACATAAAGTTCAGGTCACGCTCTATCTTACTTTTTTAATGCTAATTACCTAGGACATCATTACGCGCGCATTAGCGCGCGTCAAAGTTTTTAAATGCTTAAAACGACTTCCCAATGGGAAATCTCGAAGTTTCAGACAATTTTAAGCGTTCCGCGCGTTCGCGTCCGTCCGCGCATTTCTGCGTAAGCAACATGAAAATGCACATTTTTTGACAGATTTGGATTCTTGATACATTAAGTAACAATATCCATTGATTTCCGATCAATTTCGACCTATAACAAAGGAATGCGCTGGCGTCAAAGTTGAAATTTCGTGTGCGCGTCTATGTGGAAATATAGCGAAAAACATGTCTTTGTTTATTTCGCCATAGCTCTTTAAAACGTCAGGTGACCCTATGTTTTTATTGCATATTACAAAAGCATATGAATTGAAAATAACGTTTCAAGTATCAATATTTCCCTAAATACATTATGACGTCATCATATCATCATCTGAAATCAAAAAAGTGGAATCATTTTTTTTGAGGTACTGTTTCTGACATTCGTTTGCTCGTATCTCTGTTGTTTAAGCTCAATATTATCCCAAATTCATATATGTTGTACTTTGAACATTTGCCTTTTAAGTCCAAGTCATTGTTTTGAAATTTGATGACGTCATCATACCTTAAATTGTGATTAAAGGTAAAGATGCCAAATCGGACAAGTTTACGTGTTATGTCTATGGGAGGTGATTTTTTTTTAAACCATGCATTGACTTGACAATGTTTAAGCACCTTTATCTCAGCTGATTTTGCTTCATTTCCTCTGAAACTTAAGTATGTTGTAGCTGTGACAATAAGCTTCAGTAATCATGCATTTTATTTTTTGAAATCTCATCATCAGGTTGACAATTTTGCAGTTTAAAACTGAAAATGAGAATGGAATGTGGACAAAACGATTCCCGATTCATCTTTCACATACATAAGTTTACGTTCCTCATATTTTCTCGCCGAGACGTATGGCCGAGTGGTTAAAGTCGACGTCTCAGAGACGTGAGGTTGCGGGTTCGAACCCCACAAGATCACGAAACAAAATACTTATAGCTATTTTACTTTTTTTCTTCAATTTTGTATTACATATTCGTCCATGTAGAAATCACGTTCGTATATAAACGCACCTATACACACACACAGACACACAGACACACACCATATCCCTCTTTTTTGTGTTGGAGACCACATTGCTTCGACTGCTGCAAAATTTTGCAGGCTGACTTTGTCAAACCGATCATAGTATGTAATGACGACGACGGAGGTGTTGTACTTTGAACAATTGTCTTTCAAGACCATGTCATTGTTTTGTACTTTGATGACGTCATCACACTGAAAATTGTGATTAAAGGCAAGGTATCAAAACCAGCCGATTATAGGCTTTATGTCTACGGCGCGTATTTTTCCCAAGTTGCCAGAAATGGCATAGCGACATCAGTCGTTACAAGGCCGCATTTCCGTCTAGCAATGCAATACATGTTCACGCGGCCACGATTGTAGAGTGGGCATTGACTGTTTCCGGGGATGTCCCGTGGCCGAGTGGTTAGAAAAACGGTTTTGCATGCACGCTCAATATAACTTCAAGGTGCCTATATCACATTCTTTTCTTTGTCGATCACAGATGACCGACACCTGATGACCCCAAGCGTATCACCTAACTCGTCAGCGTGACGAGTTTCATATCTCGTTTGTATTGTTATGACTTAGTTATCAAAGAACATGGTCACATACAGCTGTATTGTAAAAGTTGTTTATTTAGCTGTCTTTGTTTTTATTTTTGCAAATTTTGTTAGTTAATTGACCCATATTCACAAGATCAACATCTCGCGATAATATTGATTATATTCCACATGCTGAGAATCTTGCTATAGGATTGGTCAAGAGCTGATCACGTGATAAAGCGTAGTTTTGCCCATCACATCACCTGAGAAGAAAAGTTCGTTACACTCTATGATGATAGTCATTGTTTCGCTGATCTCTTGTCCACACAGTCCTAACGCGTGATATAACTTCCAATTTTGAGTACGCACGAAATGAAAGTGCGTTGCACTGTGGTCTATCATTTGACCTGGGTCAAGTGATAGACCACAGTGCAACGCACTTTTATTTCGGTGCCACGCGCGGGGCGCGGAGTAAATTTGTTGCTTTGTCATCTACACGCATACGTTATAAAGTAAACTACGTGGCCTAAACCCTGAAGACACCCTATTAAACAGCTAAAACGGTTTCAGATGTGGAATAGAATGGGAGTAACTAGGACCCTAGATGTGGAATATAAAGCAAATATGAAACTTTTAGTTTCATGCAATGAGACAAACTATCACTTCCTCGGCGATCTGAATGTGTACGCTATCTTTCCTCAGCTGCGCTTCGGAAAGATAGCTACATTCATATCGCCTCGGATGTGATAGTTTGTCACATCACCTTCACCAACGTTGATTATTTGCTTACTAGCTGTATATTATCTCCAACATGTGAAATTACTGACTTGTCTTTCTCAAAAGGAATACCAGTGTCACAAATGTACACACTAGTCATGTACATATGTATGATGTACTGTATGCATGGCTGTTTTAATGTGTATGTACACAGGTTGACCAGATTCATGGAGAACATTCTACATGGTATAGATATAGTACATACAGGCTGACCAGATCAGTGGAGAATTTTCTAGGTGGTATACAATGTAGCTATACAGTATATGCATGTAACAGGAAATACAATATAGCTCACTCAATCTAGAATGATTTCACCCGTTCCAGAAAGTTCTGGGAAGTGCTTACATATTTGGCTGAGTGAGGCACTGTCCCTGTAGCCCAATGTGATTGGTAGTTATTCTTGGTAATGATGTTTTGTACATACTGTAGTTAGGCAGTGAGTCATCCAGGTTTCCTGGAACTTGGACTGGCTAGTAGGTTGGAGAGAGTTATAGAATGTGCTAGAAGGGGGTGAATGGATAGTATATAAGCCAGAGGAATTCTGCAGTAGGCAGAGTACCCAACACCTCTGCTCTGAGAGTTACGTCACTTCTGGCTCTGAAGCGACTTGTTATAGTCAGTCCTGTGTTACCTGCTGACCTGTTATGTTTGTGGAGATACTTGGCCTGGGAGACATTTTGCCTGCAGAGAATTAATGTGCCTTCATTGGACTCCATGTTTTTATGTCAACGGACATTGCTACGGCAAAGCTGTGACGGGCTGGATTCCTAGCTGGACAATATAAAGTGAATCATCATTCAACGCATCGACTGGACGTGGTCGTTGGATTCTGCACCTTTCGCTGGGAACATTATACGGTGGATCTATTGTGGACATATACCCTGGATTTATAACGCGGACTATTGTAACCTGTGCCTCTGGATTTACGTCGAAGGAATCATTCATCGGTGCATCACGGATCATTCATTTGTGCATCAAGCATCGTATTTGGACACTACCAGGAAACTGTAGGGATTTCGTGATTTAGTGAGTAAGTGATTCCATTACTGACTTATATTTGTTTCTAGTGATCATTATTGTACTGATGTGAAACCGATTACCAGTCTGTACCCACAATATCACTGTTAATAAACCGCCTGAACATCAGTTGATTGTTTCTTTTGTGCGATCATTCTCAGAGTGATTTTGGTCGTAACAAAATTGGGGGCTTGTCCGGGAAGTGAATTTTAAGCCAAAACTTAGAATTTGGAACGTTCCGGAATCCAGAATATTGGTACAGACAAAATACCAGTTGAGTTGATTGTTCAATTGTGTATTGTGTGTTATACATTGTAACAATGTCAATCAGTACAATGGATGTTCAGGCATTTGTTCAGAGGACAGATTTGTCCCTCAAAGATTTGCAAAGGTTACGCAAATGTGATTTGACTGCTGTTGCACAGCATTTGAATGTAGATGTTCCACAAGGTGCAAGAAAGGCAGAGATTCTTGACTTAGTAGCTGGTCACATGGAGCTCAAAGAAGAAATTGACACTCCAGATCAAGCTCAAATTTCTGATCAAACACGGCTTGAACTTGCTAGACTGGAAATGGAGAAAGAGAAGATGAGATTAGAAATGAAGGAAAGAATAGAAATGAAGAGAATTGAAAAGGAAATGGAGCAACAACTGAAATTGCGTGAGATGGAATTGACTCATGCACAGACTGTTGGAAATTGTGAAAGGGCTCCCTCTGAATTTGATTTGGCCAAGAACATTCGATTGGTGCCAAAGTTTGAAGAAAATAGGGTTGATGCATATTTTGTGTCATTTGAGAAGGTGGCTGACAGTTTGAACTGGCCACAGGAATTTTGGCCCATGCTCCTTCAAAGTGTGTTTGTCGGCAAAGCAGCCGATGTGTACTCATCTCTCTCTGAAGAGCAATCACATGACTATGCTACAGTCAAGAAAGCAGTGTTGAATGCTTATGAGTTGGTGCCAGAGGCGTACAGACACAAGTTCAGAAATTCGTACCGAAAACCAGGCCAGACACATGTTGAGTTTGCTCGTGAAAAAGAAATGATGTTTGATAGGTGGTACAGATCCCTGAAAGTGGATCAGGACTTTGATAACCTTCGTGAGGTTGTTCTCTTGGAAGAATTCAAAAAGAGTGTTGCTTTCAGTGTGAGGTCACATTTGGATGATCACAAAGTGACAAGTTTCCATAAAGCAGCCTTGATGGCTGATGAGTATGAGCTGACCCACAGAAATGACAACAGACCACCTTTCAGGAATTTCTCTGGAAACAAGAGAGACAAAAATCAGTCGAGCAATCCAAAGAATGCTGGTTCTGAAAAAGGCACGAGTTCTGAAACTTCATCGGCACCAAAGCCTCAATCTGACAAAGGGTCCAGTACAAGTGCAAATGTCATCAAATGTTTTCACTGTAACAAGACAGGGCATGTAAAGTCACAGTGTTGGAAGTTGCAAAACAAAACAAAGAAGGACTTGGGATTTGTCATGTCAAAAAGTGTCCTACCCGAAAACAGTGTCCCGTTCAGTGAAACACAGGCCATTGAAAGTCAATCTCCCAAATTCAAAGATAGGATGAAGCAGGTGGATGAGAGCTATCATAGCTTTTTGTTTGATGGTGAGGTGACCCCATGTACTTCTGGTGAGGCAGGTAAGCCAGTAGTCATCCTGCGGGATACGGGGGCCTCTCAGTCGTTGATGGTGGATGGTGGTATGACTTTTCCACCAGATAGTGCAGTGAATGCAAAAGTCTTGATTCAGACTGTTGATGGCAGTTATATGTCAGTGCCACTGTATAGAGTGGATTTGAAGTGTGACCTAGTTTCTGGTCCTGTTACTGTTGGAGTTGTTCCTGAGTTGCCCATGGCAGGGATTGACTTCCTGTTGGGGAATGACTTGGCTGGGGACAAGGTGGTTGCGTCTCCAGTTGTTTCGGATAAACCAGTGGTGGTTGCTGAAACTGAGCAGTTGCAGGAGGAGTTTCCTGGGATTTTCCCAGATTGTGTTGTGACTAGGTCTCAGGCTCGTAGAGCTGTTCAAGATGATGCGGATTCTGTTGATGTGGAGGAGAATTCCGGTGTTTGGTTGGCAGAAACCTTTTTCAAGGATTTGAATGATGGGGTTGCTGTATTAGGCTCCAAGGCTAACAGTGATGGGCTGTTTAGCAAGTCTTCCTTGGTTGAAGCACAGCAGGCAGACTCTGAGTTGAAAGGCTTGTCTCAGACGGCGTGTTCTGAGGCTGAGGCTGAAAAGGTCCCTGAGTGCTATTATGTCAAAGATGGCATTTTGATGAGGAAGTGGAGACCTCCCCATAGGCCAGCTGATGAGGATTGGACGGTGGTCCGTCAAGTTGTTGTCCCTCCTAGTTACCGCGGTGAGATCTTGAGGATTGCTCACGAGTTACCTGTTGGCGGCCATTTAGGCGTCAGAAAGACAAAGGATCGGATCATGAGGCATTTTTATTGGCCAGGGTTGAATGTGGATGTGGCTGAGTTTTGCAAGACTTGTCACACATGTCAGGTGGCTGGTAAACCACAGCATTCAGTGAAGCCGGCGCCATTGATTCCGATACCTGCGTTTGAAGAACCGTTCAGTCAGGTTTTAGTCGACTGTGTTGGACCTTTGCCTAGGACTAGGTCGGGTCACAAGTACCTCTTGACAATCATGGATATGTCTACACGGTTTCCAGAGGCTATCCCATTGAGAAATATCACTGCTAAGACTGTGGTAGATGCTCTAGTGCAGTTTTTCACTAGGTATGGGTTGCCCAAGGAAGTGCAGTCTGACCAAGGGTCAAATTTCATGTCAGGCATATTTCAAGAGGTGATGTATCGTTTGGGTGTGAAGCAGCTGAAGTCGTCAGCTTATCATCCCCAATCCCAAGGTGCGTTGGAGCGCTACCACCAGACCCTAAAGACAATGATTAGGGCGTTCTGTGAGGAGTATCCCGAGGATTGGGATAAAGGCATCCCTTTCCTGCTGTTTGCAACGAGGGACTCCCCAAATGAGTCGACGGGTTTCAGCCCATTTGAGTTGGTGTACGGTCATGAAGTTAGGGGCCCACTAAAGCTCATCAAAGAGAAATTCATGACGGAGGATGATGAGGTCCACCTACTTGACTACGTGTCAAAGTTTCGTGAACGGCTTTCAAAGGCTTGTGAGGTAGCTAGGGAACACTTGAAAATGTCACAAGACTCTATGAAGAGAAAGGCAGACAAAAATGCCAAAGCCCGAACTTTCAACCCAGGTGACAAAGTTCTTGTACTGCTGCCCATACAAGGTGAACCACTGAAAGCCAAGTTCAGTGGCCCATACAGTGTCAAAAAGAAACTCAATGATGTGAACTATGTGATCAGTACGCCAGATAGACGAAAAGATCAGAGGGTGTGTCACATAAACATGCTGAAAGAGTACTACGAGAGAAAGGCTAGTCAGCCGGTAGGCGTAGCTCAGGTGGTAGTAGAAGAAGTAGATGAAGAGGGAGAAGCTCAAGATGAGAATGGAAGTGAGCCCTCTAGTGCCAGGTTGTCTAACTCAGAGATGTTAGGGAAAGTAGATGAGGCACTGAACTACCTACCTGATAATCAGAGGAAAGATGTGACTAGTCTGTTACATGAGTACGAAGAATTGTGTAAGGACAAACCAGGCTGCACCCCTCTGGCTGTACATGATGTTGATGTAGGAAATGCTGACCCTATCAAGCAAAACCCTTACAGGTTAAACCCGAGCAAACTGCAAAAAGTAAGAGAAGAGGTTCAATACATGGTAGACAATGACATAATTGAACCGAGTAAAAGCAGTTGGAGCTCCCCAATCGTCATGGTGCCCAAACCGGATGGGTCTCAAAGATTCTGTATTGATTACCGCAAGGTAAACGCCGTGACGAAAACAGATTCTTTCCCCATTCCCAGACTAGAAGACTGCATTGACAGGGTCGGAAATTCTGCGTATGTCAGTAAAATAGACCTTCTGAAGGGATACTGGCAGGTGCCCTTGACCGACAAAGCCAGAGAGATTTCTGCCTTTGCTACACCAGATGGCTTGTTCCAATGCAAAGTAATGCCATTCGGCATGAAAAATGCTCCAGCCACCTTCCAACGGCTGACAAACCAAATCATTGCCGGACTTGACCACTGTGTAGTATACATTGATGACATCCTAGTGTACAGTGACACGTGGGAGGAGCACATTACACACTTGCGGCAACTTTTTGATCGACTCAAGGAGGCCGGATTGGTGATTAATCTGGCAAAGAGTGAATTTGCAAAGGCCAAAGTGGTGTATCTCGGGCATGTAGTCGGTCAGGGACAAGTATTGCCAAGAGAAGCCAAGGTAGAGGCTATACTAGGCTTTCCCATCCCCCAATCCAAGAAGGAGTTGCTCAGATTTCTGGGCATGGCTGGTTTCTACAGGAAATTTGTACCAAATTTCAGCACTGTAGTCACCCCCCTAACAAACCTGCTGAAGGGCAAGGCAAAGTACACCTGGACTGATGAGTGTCAAAGAGCCTTCGAGAAACTAAAGGCAGTCCTTGCTAATGAGCCTGTTTTGGCAGCTCCTGACTTCGCAAAGCCATTCAAGGTGGCAATAGATGCTAGCGATGTGGGAGTGGGAGCGGTTTTGCTCCAAGAAGATGAAGAAGGCACTGAACGACCAGTTAGCTACTTCTCCAAAAAATTGAACACATACCAGAAGAAGTACTCCACAATTGAGAAGGAGGCTCTCAGTCTCATCCTTGCCCTCCAGCAATACGAAGTGTACTTGACAAATAGCAAAGGGGAGATCACGGTCTATACTGACCACAACCCCTTGGTCTTTTTAGACCGGTTCAAAATGAAGAACAACAGGTTGTTCAGATGGAGCATGATGACGCAGCCATATGCACTCAAAATCAAACATGTGGCAGGCAAAAACAATGTAATTGCCGACGCTCTGTCAAGAGTGTAACATGAAGAGAGTATCAAAGGTGAGAAGTTTTCACCGCATATCATTTCCAGTGTATGTGTTTAGCATATTCATTAATGTGTGCAAAACAGTTTGATATGATTGTATAAGCTCCGAGAATCCAAGCAATATCATTGTAAATGGTATCCATGAAAAGAGAACATGGAACTAATACAGCTATCCAAAAGGCATGTGATAGTATGTGATTATTGTAGCTTGACTTGGATTTTACCTCACATTCATTGTAAATAATAATGAGAAATTGTGAAGGTAAAAGAAACCCTTGCTACGGCAAGGCTTTCTTTTTCCCATGGGGGATGGTGTCACAAATGTACACACTAGTCATGTACATATGTATGATGTACTGTATGCATGGCTGTTTTAATGTGTATGTACACAGGTTGACCAGATTCATGGAGAACATTCTACATGGTATAGATATAGTACATACAGGCTGACCAGATCAGTGGAGAATTTTCTAGGTGGTATACAATGTAGCTATACAGTATATGCATGTAACAGGAAATACAATATAGCTCACTCAATCTAGAATGATTTCACCCGTTCCAGAAAGTTCTGGGAAGTGCTTACATATTTGGCTGAGTGAGGCACTGTCCCTGTAGCCCAATGTGATTGGTAGTTATTCTTGGTAATGATGTTTTGTACATACTGTAGTTAGGCAGTGAGTCATCCAGGTTTCCTGGAACTTGGACTGGCTAGTAGGTTGGAGAGAGTTATAGAATGTGCTAGAAGGGGGTGAATGGATAGTATATAAGCCAGAGGAATTCTGCAGTAGGCAGAGTACCCAACACCTCTGCTCTGAGAGTTACGTCACTTCTGGCTCTGAAGCGACTTGTTATAGTCAGTCCTGTGTTACCTGCTGACCTGTTATGTTTGTGGAGATACTTGGCCTGGGAGACATTTTGCCTGCAGAGAATTAATGTGCCTTCATTGGACTCCATGTTTTTATGTCAACGGACATTGCTACGGCAAAGCTGTGACGGGCTGGATTCCTAGCTGGACAATATAAAGTGAATCATCATTCAACGCATCGACTGGACGTGGTCGTTGGATTCTGCACCTTTCGCTGGGAACATTATACGGTGGATCTATTGTGGACATATACCCTGGATTTATAACGCGGACTATTGTAACCTGTGCCTCTGGATTTACGTCGAAGGAATCATTCATCGGTGCATCACGGATCATTCATTTGTGCATCAAGCATCGTATTTGGACACTACCAGGAAACTGTAGGGATTTCGTGATTTAGTGAGTAAGTGATTCCATTACTGACTTATATTTGTTTCTAGTGATCATTATTGTACTGATGTGAAACCGATTACCAGTCTGTACCCACAATATCACTGTTAATAAACCGCCTGAACATCAGTTGATTGTTTCTTTTGTGCGATCATTCTCAGAGTGATTTTGGTCGTAACACCAGTAATACTTGTTTCTCATTCTGAGATCATGGTTCTTGACTATGCATTCTATCAGGCGCAAACCTGTCTTATGCACCTAATTTGCAAAATATTATTCTCAAAAAATATATTGCCCAAACGGTAGCGTGTGGTGAGGTGATTGGCCATTATTATGTTATGTCAAATGCCCGGTATATCTTATTTCAATGTGTCATTTAGTAAGAGAGCTTTGGACTACTAGCTGAAATTAGACTTGTTAAAATTTGTAGTTCTCCTTCAGTGCATTGAGTTAGGATTATAAGATAAGACAGTACCAACAAATCCCAGGGAAAAGAGATAATGATAAAGTGAACCTCATGTTAAAGGAGGTCCAATTTTACTGTGATTCAAGACACTATTACTATATATTGTTAGTCGGTGACAAATGAGTACACATCCCGGCAATAGATACTCTCATGCTTATCTTTATGACCCAAAGGTTGAGGATATTGAAGAGATACATGTTAACAAACATGGTAACAGATTATGAGGACCATATATGTTTTGTTTTGTTTTTCATTTTCAGAACATCTTAATGTGTAATTTTTACTGATGTGGATGAATTAAATTCTTCAGATTTCATGTTTGCTTGAATTCATTGTGAAAAGAGGCTTGTTTCATGAATATGAATGAAACATTAAAATTGCACAATCATTTTTTTTTGAACATCTCATTGTAATGGAATTTCCACCATTCTGCCCTCTTCATTTTAAAGGTTACTTGAACATTGTGTGAACTCAGACCTAAAAATCCACTCCACATGAGAGACAGTTGCAGTCAGTTATCAGTTAAAGGGGGAGGGGTACACTACTCACAAAAAGAGGCCAGATCATTTATTAATTTATCCATTTCTTGTCACTTAAATATGTGTTTTTATGGTTACAGTGTGCATGCCAGTAGTTTATGTAGTCCATAGACACTAGACCAGTCTGCCAATGAGCTTGAATTCTTTGTACGATCTTGTTAGCAAACAAGAACAAATGTTCCTAATGCTTGCCTCTGGTTTGCCTGTGGCTTGCCTGGCCTAGCAACAAGTGATATTTGGGGGGGGGGGGGGGAGGAGGAAACTAACAAACCCCAAAAAAGTTCCTCCAGTAGGAATACAAACAGCAGGTGCATGTGAGATGTTTGACTTGACACTGGTAGCATTATAGAATATACATTATGTATCACAAAATAAAAATAAGGACACAAGTATTTCAAGTAGAGGAGAAAATACATTTTTGTCTCTTCAGACTGATAGTACTAACATGAAATGAATTTTTGCAGAAGAATTGGATATACTTGAATTGTATCTTGTGTCATCTTGTAGACTACTGATGTCATTTTTGGTATATGTTGTATCATTTATGTCTGAAAGGGAGCTTTACAAGACAAGGTATTCAATGTGACTGCAACGGCAAATGGACTTGAAGATGAAAAAATTAGAGGGGAAGGCTCTGGAATCATGTGTGTGGATTTAGTTGCTGCCTAGATGAACTTGTGAAACATGTTAATGAATGTTTGAAGCCCATCCATTCAAAAGTTATGAAATTTAAAAGTTTTTGTTGTTTTTAAGTGCAGACAGCTCACAGATGAAAACTGGATAACAATATGTCATGTCACAATAGAACACCAATATTAAGACAAGAAGAGTTTTGATGACTTTTTAGTGGATTTTCCAAGTACTCTCAAACTTCCACAGATGCACTTCCCCAGTGTATTGCATTCACTTTATCCACATGTATGCATGTTTGGCAAAAACTTTCCCATATAGGTCATTGAGCAATGCTTAGTGTGTATTATCTGCAGTTTACACGCAATGAGTTATAGGATCTGTATGGGTCACTTCAATGTAGTTTCTTGGCTATTTGTGATGTTTTAGCAGGCACAGCCAATAAGAGTACTGGTTTAATGTGTGAATGTTTTTATATTAACAAAAATATCCATTTCTAGTGTCAGCATTGAGAGAAAGTATTCTTATGAATACAAACTGTAGGTTGGTCACATTTACCGTGTGTGAGAGAAGGTACAACATTGCAGAATTTGTTCAAATGCAGTGTTTGTAATTATCTGTTCAATACTCTTTTTCTTTTCTTTTTTGAAAATCAACTTCACCAATGGCATACATGTATGTTTTCTTCCAGTGATGTTTAAGATCTATGGTACTTACAGACACACAGTTCTGTTACATCTTGTTGTGAGACCTTTGAACATTTACTGATTGCACTTGGAGCAGATTTTGTTTCTGCAGTAACCTATGGTAAAGTTTGTTTGCTTTACCTGTCAGTGAATGTGTTCAGGATATGTGTTCATTGCCTTTACAACCATTTGTGCAACTGAAGTTTAAGAATTGTTTTTTGTGAGAAAAAAAAAAATACATCGAAAAAAAGAACATTGTCTGTAGTCTCATCAGTTAAAGAGAATAAAGGAAACATTGTGACATTTGATGTCAAACAAAGTTCTTTGCATGCATGGCATCTTCTTCTTGCAGGAATGATACCAATTAAAGGTCACAGTTGCGGATGGGGGGGGGGGGGGGGCGTATACCCCTCTCCCCCCCCCCCCCACCCCCACCCCCATTACAATTGTTGACACCAAAGAATAGAGAGGGAAGTATTGATATGACTATCTGGTAATTGCTAAATAATTTTTTTGGAGATGGATATGCTTCATAAATACCACCATGAATTTGTAGATCTTCCTGGATTTTAATTTGTACTTCGTGTGGAGAGGATTAATTCAACTGAGAAAACTCAATACAATACACCAGTACAAGCACAAACCTCCAATATCATAGTTTATTAATGTCCAGTTGCAGTAGTATACAAGACAGTAATTACATATCAATAATTCATAATGAGTGGTCTAGATGATAAGAAAGTCATATATTTCTGACAAAGTTGACCTTCAACACGAAGTACAATCTGTGATACAGGATCGGAGCAGCTCAGGAAACTCCACAATCAATCAATTTTGAACAGAAAAGAGCGACAATGGTGCCAAATGAAAACATGTTTGACATGTGACATTTCTCACGTTGCACATTACTGATTGCTTAAGAAATATCACTTCTTGCTATAAGAAATATCACTTCTTACTGCAGATACATGTACCAACTTCATGGGACATTTAGGTAAACAATAGAACTTGTTTCAAATACATTGTCATCGGGAGATGTTTGTATATGTAGTACCGCAGTAGTCTTTAACAAACAAACAAAAGAAGAAAACAAATGCATAGACATTTACAAACCTTTGCGGTAGGACACACACATTAACACACACACACACACACACATAAAACAGTAAAAGGTGACTCATTCCCATTAAATGGACTCCAATCACTATTGACTCGCAATCGGTCATGATGGTTGGCGGTAAATCAAAGACTTCGCTTGAAGGGGGTTTAGCGCCGAAAGTTTGGCATCAAGTTCTGGGAGTATCAAAATTATAAAGTTTCATTGATTATTCACATGGAAAGTACCAGGTAATGGCTTAATGAACCTATCACCTGCAGCTAAGTTGGCAGAAGCACAAACACTTGTCTCAAAATTCATGAATCTTGGTTAGCAAAGCAACAATACATCAGTACACTGTATTCTCCTCAGTGTTGAAGCAGCATGAACAGTAAGTAAAGCAAGTACATGTTGCACAATCCTTGTGGGTATATGTTACCAGATGTAAAGCAGTTATATCTTTGAGCATGCCCACATCTTGTAAAATATATTTTGATGACAATATCAACATTTTTCTTATCAAAATAGAAAGAAATGGTCCAAGGGTGGGGAAAGGAATCAATTTCTTATTCACACCATCTTTCTCTCTCTTTTGAGAAAATAACCTACACATACGGTGAGAAAATCATTTATGTATCAATCAGCAAATTAATTCCGCTTATGCTGATTAAAGGGATCGCATAGTTTTGGTTGAGACCTAATTTCAGGTTTCTAACATTTTTTTTTGGTGAGATAACGAGAAACCTCTTATGAAATATGAAAGAGCATGTAATTCTATGAGGAATTCAACGTTTATTTGATGAAAATTGGTTTTGAAATGGCTGAGATATCCAAAAAGGAGCGATTCTAATGAAGTGTGGGACCCACACTTTATTACGATTGCTTTGTTTTACTTTGTTTTTGGATGTTTCAGTCATTCCAAACCTGATTTTCATCAAATAAACTTTGAATTCCTCTTAAAATGGTATGCTCTTTACCATATCATAAGTGTTTTCTTGGTATCTCACAAAAAGTTAAAAGCCCAATTCTCATTTCTGCCAATACTGTACCATCCTTTTAAGTTTGTTTACACTGGTTTCTTTTCCTTCAAGCAAGAAATAAATCCGGTTTCTCTTTGATACCGAACAGCTATCCTTTTCTTAAGTGCAAATAACTGATAATTTGTGCAAAAAAAATCCTTAAATGTCCACTTAAATTCACTTCTGACAACATACATCACAACTATGCTGCCCACTGCTCTATGTCCATTTCAAATTGAAGACAAAACTTGTGTCATTTCAAGATTAAACTGTCAACATGAATTGCACACACACACACAAAAGAAAAAAGAAAAAACGGGATTATGGTCAGTTGGAAAAAGCGTAATTTGTTTTGGCATATAAAATATCAACTAACACAAAGTGAACAGTTACAGAAAACTTTCACTGGTTGGGGATGATAATACTACATGAGGTTAACGCTTCTACCAACCTGTAGCAATTTTTTTGACAGAAATTGATTTGATTAACAGAAATTCCTCTTTTGTACGCACTCGCTGATGCATGCTTCATTAATTTCAGTGAACCATGATTTCAACAGTATCAAAAATTCCTGTATGGGTGTACCTTCAGCCAATAATTTGCCTGTATAACACAACTCTGTAGTTCTCGCATTTAACAAAGCTCATATGGCTCTGCATACACTAGCCACAGGTATGCGTAAGATTTGAATACAATATCAAAGTGCACTATTTCAGTGTGACAGGCAGTATAAGGTACTAAATGTCCCCCCGAGGTAAACATTCATTATCGCAACAGAAATGGTTACGGGCAGGTTTACTAATTTATTCAATTCAATTATTGGTTCTTATTTTTTTCTGAGGACCTGATATATGTTTAGATCAGTCCTGTCTTTTCCCTGCTCACTGAAATACACTTGGAGTCCACTTTGGATGCATTTGTGGTTGCTATGTTGGGCAAGCGCTGGTCAAGCTCTGTGGCTGTTGGGAACAATCATGGTTGGACAGCCTGCATAAAAGCGAGAATAAGCTACTGAATAAGTAGCCTGGCAAGAAATAAGTCTGCAGCTAAAAATTGTGAGAACCTTTCATGGGCAGAGACAGGTTTTGTTGGATTTGTGGCATGTTCCTTAACAGCAGTTGTCAACAAAATAATTGCTCCTTTTTCTTGAACTTGAAGTGACACGGTTACCCTACGGAAAAGAGCAAAGAGGCACAGATCTATGCACAGTATACTCCTGATTCACTATGTAATGACCCTTGAATATTTCCTTCCTGTCATTGGTTGGTGATCAATTAACATTTGCTCATGAAAGTCTTTACTGCAATCATATTAATCAACACTTGGCTACCATTTTCTCTTGTGATTGATTTTAAACACGTGTGTAGACAGTCTACCATTCTATGACAACTAAGTTTTACATAAACATTCTTAAAGTAAACTGATGAATATAAATAAACAAAAGAAATATACAACACGACATTGTTGTGCAATAATATTCAACTCATTGCATAATCATAATACGTTACATAAAGAAAACTCTGACAGGTATAAAATTCAATACTAAGTACTGTAATAAAGTCACACATGCTACACAAGAAACCTTTGTGTATTTGCGGCTGAGCTTAGAAAACACAGTCAAAACAATATTCCAGTTATTGATAAAATGATGACTACATGTTGGGCTATCTTGTAGCTCTTTAGAATGAAAATGAAACTGGGTGCATTTTTAAATATAACAGACAAGTACTGCATTATACTTGCTCAAATGAAAAAAAAAAACAAACAAACATAAAAACTTGATCCCAGCAACACACGACCAAGCCCAGTGAATCTGATATATGTAAACAAACATTCCAACAGGCCTTTCAAGCTGTGCTTACAGAGGTCAGTGTGTATGTGCGTCATTACTCGAATGTTAAATATATCAAATCTTCATACATGATAACAGGAATTCTGTAAGAAAAAAAATACAATGTAACAGAGAGAAATGTTTTACAATTGCATTATTTTATGTCACCATCAGGCGTGTTGCACAAAAGACTTTTGTACATCACATGAACAAAAATATACATTATACACTGGCAAAAGAGAGAGGAAAAAAAAGTAGTTATCATTGAAAGACACTTTCTTCCCATAGCAACACAACATTGGACATGAAAGAGGTGCAGTTTAGCAATGCCCAGTTAAAGGTAAAACATAGTTCTGGTTTGAGAACCCGTTTTGGACCATTTCATATTGTTTGGATTTGCTTGCAATACATCGTAAGGGTCTGCCAAGAAACTAATACCTGGCTGACACAATTCGCCAGGATGATAAGTAGTTTTGGAGTATTTTGAGATTAAAAGTATAGATTTCCCACACATTCCACACATTTCTTAGACATACGTGTGTATTTTGGAGTGAAATTTGACAGTTCTGTAGGCGTACGAAAACTATGTTTTACCTTTAAACCATTACAGTCCGAATTCAGTTACCCGGCCATCACTTTTCTAGATCTCTTTATTATCTGAACAAGAAAGAGCAAGCGATTGTCTGGACAAAAAACTCATGCAAATAGTAGGCAATAAAAAGTCAGGATACTACCCTATTTCTATTCATATTTGGTTTCATTTTGACATTAAACATGCATTCAAATATCTTGTAAATTTTCATTGTAATGGTAAATTTTCAATACCTCGTGCATACCCCTTTTTCACAACTAGCCAGAAATCATGCTTGAGCATAATACATATATTTCGCTTACTGACAGGCTACACAGACATGCTTACTGACATGGCCAGATATCTGAGGTTGGGCTGTATTGTGAACAAACGTAATGATAATGATAATGTCTATATATTATGCTGACATTGTCAAGAAAGGCTGGATTTTGTATTTTCTTTTTTTTTTTTGGGGGGGGGGGAGGGGTTATGTATGATGCCATGCAACTTAAAGCAGCACGTCACGGTTTATTTTATAAAGGTATACTGTTGGATATCAGTATACTTTCTCCTTGGTGGCCTGCAAATTAAACCAGTTTTCTCCCTGATATCATCATCTGTGTAGCCTTTATTGCACAGCACATCTACATGTAGTTCACATAAGGAGAGGGTGAATTGGTGAAAAGTATAAAATGTGCACTTCCAGACCAGGCAATATACATGAAAATATGTACGAGACAGATGGTCTGTATGCTACCAATCACTGCATTCACATTGGGATTATTCCCAGAACTGGTCCTCTATAACCTGGTAAATCTGTGGACAAGCAGAGATTTTGTTGGTCCAAAAAGGTAATGGGCAGAAACGTAGTAAGATTGAATATTGTCTCTGCATTTAACCCATTGTGTGCTTTGACTGCTGACTGACACAGAAAACCCCATTAGCAACTTACACACTGTCCAAAGTCCCTGGCGCAGAAAGGGTTAAAAGAATGCACAGTGGAATGTGAAAAAAAAAATGTACCTTGCATTCCATGAAAATGAATGGCAGCGTTTTCAATAAATTACATGACATGTACATTTACATACACATGTGGACATATATAAACACATAAATGCACTTATACACAGATATATTTTTATGGCCAGTATATGTTGTTTGACAATCAAAACAATGTCGTGTCATTCCATATCATACACACACACACACACACACACACACTCACTCACACACACACACACTCACTCACACACACACACACACACACACACACACACAACGTAAAACCTTAGCAAATAGAGTACAGATTACAGGACATATATGTTCACTAGACAATTATACATCTGTCTTTGGTGGTATGTCATGTTTCTTTCAACGAAGAGTGTGTGTGTTTGTGCATTGTGTGTGTGAATGTGTGTATGTGTGTGCGTATAATTCTGTCACTGGGGTGTGTTTGTACACTAGTTACTCCTTCATAGAGGTTGCATGAAAATCAATGTCTGGGACTGAACCGGTTTGCACTTGTACCTGAAAGTTAATCAATCTATCTGTGAGCTCAGAGAGCACCTTCCTGGATTTATATCAATAACCAAACAGTAAACTTCAGGGCAGTCCTTTTCACACTGTAAAGCCCTCTCATATTTTCCACAGCACAACCTGCTTCAAACTCTATCGTCGTCGGCAATCAAAATCTTGACTCGATATCTCACCGCAGCCTCCCATCCCTTAACACTTCCAAAAATTCTCCAAGAAGACTCTGCATAACATGTTCCACTTCGCTGCAGTCACATCAATTGCTTCCCAGTACTCAGTCTGTACAAACAAACAAAAGGGGGAAAAAAATGAGGAATGAAAAAAAAAAGGGGGCCATTGTTCACAGCAAGAGCAGTAATATTGCACTTTCGTGGCACTTCCCCGTGGTGAACAGGGAGGCCGTACAAGCTATCTCTTCACCGCCGGAAGCTTCTGAGTGTTGATAACAAACATCCTCCACGAGCTTGCCAACCTTTGACCTTCATGTGAAGTGGAGGCTGATGCTGGCTGCCTTGGCTCGCAGCGGTTCCTCGTCGCACGACTTGAGGGACTCGATGGTCTCTGGAAGCTTCTGCTCCACCATAGCTTGCTTCAGGGCAGCTGTAACGATAGAACGTGGAATGAGATTAATACTGGGTCTACATGTTTGTTTACTCTTTTCTTTCATCAACTCTCTCTCTTTCTCTCTTCCACTAATAAATGACATTCAGAGAAAAGGTACAGGAATTCGTTGGCGGGAGCTTAGTCGACTGGGATGTTTTCAATTTTCTCAATAATGGGACCATGATATTCCATAAAACATTTGACTCCCTATTTTCATGCACATGAAGTCCCAATGATTTCAATCTTTGGAATTACGGGCTGAACTTTTACTCTCTTTGCATGATAAAACTATTTCCCATTCTATTTTATCCATCTTATCAAATTACTTAACAAATGGGCAGTTGCTTCATTTCAGTGGCAGCCTTGGAGAAAAAAAAAATGTATGAACTTTACAGGAATAAGTGGAAAAAAAATACAAAAGAATTAGAGAAATTACAAGAAATTACATCAATTTCTTACAAACTGAAACCAAAGACAAAATGGAAATCATCTCTTCCAGGGTCACAGATCACATTTTTCACTCTTGTAACCTAAACACAGCTGAGGACCACATACTGTACAAGCTTTAATGATAAGTTACGAGAAGGTACAGATTAAATATCGCCCTCACCTGACTGAGTAAGGAAACCTGCCAGAGTGAGAACGTTACACTTGACCTCTACAGGGAATGACTTGTTCTGCAGGAGATTGTTGATGGTATGGAGTAGGTTGGATTCTAGCAGACCAGACTCAGAGAAGTCTACAGTCACAAGGGAAAAAGACACAATTTCTATAAAACATATAGCACACCATTTCATATCACAACATATCATGTCATATCATGTTGATTTCAGAGAATTTTTATACAAGATTGGACTGTGCCTGGCTGACTTGTCATCAAACAGTTGGAGCATTTCCAATCATATTTCACATGTTCAACACATGCAAGTTGCTTTCAGGAGTTACTGCATAAATTTATAGACTTTCAAATTTGACCTTGACCTTTGACCTCTCCACTCAAAAGTCAAGCATTGAAATATTCTTCTCTACTCTTATCCATGTACAAGTGGCAAAATTTTGATGGAAATCTTACAGGCCGACATATGAATCATATGAACAGAACAAAGCAACGCAAATAAGAGAGCTGGGTGGATATATGGGGAGATAGATGGATTATTATATGGACAGCTAGATGGAAAAGAAATCTTGATGACGGACTACCTCAATTCAGATTGAGCGGGCAAGAGAAAGAAACCATCTTGCATTGTCATTATGTCATAATGTACAGCCTGTTTATCTTACTTGCATTGTCATGTTGTAATGTACAGCCTGTTTACCTTACTTGCATTGTCATAACGTCGTAAAGTACATGTACAGCTGGTTTACCTAAGTGTGATGCTGCAATCAGCGTGAGGGCGACAAGAGCCTCGTTCTGCATGAGCGTATGTTCTGACATCACCATGGCAACCAGACGGGGTAGGCCACCGTGCTGGACAATAGTCTCCATGACCTGGGTTGACCCAGAGTGCTTGATAAGGGATGCAAGTAATCTGAAGGGAGACCAATACAAGGGAGATATTAGATTTCCTACAGTCATCTCAAAATTTGTACATCTATCTATTTCAGTAAATAGGGTATTTACATATCTGCTTATCCATTCATCCATGTAAGTATCTATCTTTTCATATTTTTTCTTGTTCATTTGTTCTTCCATCTGCAACTATCGCTCTGTCTCTTACCCTCTCACATTCTTCTTGTGCAATGGACTTTGCTAATACAAGATGGTTGTTATCTTTATCGAAGAATATATTACTGGTGAACAAAACTAATGAAATGATGCAATTTTACAAATCCCTCAAAGTAATATCAGATGTTGGCATGAATGCATGCACACGAAATGTTAAAATGAATAAACTGACGACAGCTAGGGAATATTGAAAGACTTACAGAAGCTCTTTTTTATGCATCTTTCAAAAAAATACTGTATACGCTGCTATTTTCGCGTACAGACATTTTCGCGAAGGAGGAGGTCACAGACTTTTTCACGAGATGTTGTTTTCGCGAATTGTCACCTACAGCAATTTAAATGTAATATAACTCTAGTCTCTGGCGACATTTTCGCGTGTTGTTGAATTCGCGATCCAACTGTGATTCGTGAAATTCGCAAAAATAAAATCCTCGCGAAATTCGCAAAAATAAAATCCTCGCGAAAATAACAGCTTATACAGTGTAAGGGTTGTGCCTATACTGAAAATCCTAGTAATCAAGCTGCACAGTGATCATATCTGTATGGTGAGCTCTCTCTTCAATCTGCTGCTACCATTGCTGACTTGGTTACATACAATCAATGGCATTTTGAGTTTGTGATGCTGAGAGGATTAATGAAATGAGAAAGTAGCACATGGTGCAATGACGATGAACATCCTATCCATTCACACATTGAATGCAATATTTAGTCATAACAAGGGTAGTGGTCACTGACCTTGTGGCTTCCCCACTGACCCCAGGGTGTATCTCGCAGCCGCACAGCTCAACGACCCGCTGGATGAATTCTGGCCTCTGCCCGATGTCCACGGCTGTTTCTGCTGCAAGCAAAAGAAGCGCGCATTTATGCAAAACTGTGACATCTTTCAAAGGATAATAAGGAGGAGCTGACAAAAGGACATTCCTCGCCCTTAATAGACAAATATTTTACTCACACTGACTATCTTGACCTAGGTGTATAGATGAGTACCTGGCAATACTTGGGTCATTATACGGATATAAACCACCCAGAGGAGCACTCACGCTGAAGAGGGTACCTGTCTACATAGGACCTTATCACCATTGATATTTGAATTGTCATTTTATACCCTTTTGTTATTACTTTCACGTCATTTGCATTTCCCTTCTTATACTGTTATGGACAACTGAAAATAGGGAATGGATTGTAATTCTTCTGTGCAGTTTTATTTTGGAACCTAGGGGGAAGGAATGACAGGGGTTTTGACTTGCCATAACATCCACACAGTGCTTACTGTGATGGGGGTTCTGTTGTGCATACAGACAGTCAAAGTGTAAGTCAAGGCTTCTGCACACAGTTCAGGAATAATACACTGCATGTCTTAATATAACATATGAATGGCAGATGAGATTTTGTTGGCAAGTTGGCCTACCTAGTAAACTCGAAAAGATAAATAAAAATCTATGAAATCAGCCAAAACTTGGGAGAACAAATCTGACTAATTGCCTGATTCTTTCAAGCCTCCACCAGGCTTTTCATACATCAAGAAACACTGAAGTTGACAATGAAAAGGACGCAAAAATTTGACCATGTTGTATATTTTGCGAATATCAGTTGACTCATGAAAGCTGTGAAGATAAAAGCACCACAAACGATATGACACACACACAGTGTTCTGTGATATTATCCCCCTTAACAAATTGCTGTCAATATTTTGCAAATTATCAGAGATGAAATGCAATAAGAAATGTTCAGAAAGAAGTGTGTATGCTCACCCATACCATCCACCAGCATTCTCGCAGTTCCAAGCAGCTTGAACTGAACAAAGAGCATTTCTGACCTCAGCAGAGGCAGGATCTCTTCTAGCACCCCAGAACTCAGCAGAATGGTTTTGTTGACCCCTGAGGCATTTCATGGCAGAGAGCAACATAGAAAGAATTGAATACTAAGCACAACGCCACCTCTCCTATGATTCACCATTGTGTCTTTGCAACCAGACATAACTTGACAAACGTGCACTCCTTGAAGCTAATGGGTGGTACACTTGTACGTATCAACATCTCTCATAAATCAAGGTATACTACATGCTAACTTGAAACAAGTTTCTGGTACCATGATATTCCCAGAGTACCTTGGGATAACTTAATAGCATTAGTAATATGCAAGAGTTTATGTTAACCCGTTCCTTCCGCAATTCTCTGAGTGCCTTTAATGCCCCCAAACGAGATTCTTTTTGCCCGTCGACAGAGAGGTAGGCAGGTTGGTAATCCACCTGTGTGAAGGCAGTCAAGCGGTACATTGTATCCCCCTTTCTATGGTAAACTACATGTGCCAGTGAACAATGGAAATATCGATCAGGTGCGAGGTATGAATAGAGCGTGCGCTGATGAGCTCACAGAATCTTTTGTTCTACACAAAACCAGGTACCTGAATAAGGTGACTGGGGTCAGCGAACCCAGATATCTAACTGATCTCAGCCTTGATCGCTATGTACATGTTCGTACGAGTTTACAGCAGAACAAGCGAAACACTAAATCAGGAAAATGTATATAATACTGTGAAATACGCATTTTTCAAACAAAAGGAGAACAAATGCTGATAGAATAAACTCTGATCTTTTTATCAAACCCACTGTTCTGGGCATTTTAACACAAAGAAACATGAATTTAGGCCACAAAAGCAGGCACTCTTGGTATACTGGTATACCAGGTTCCCGTATATCAGTTGCTCCCACAGGAACCTGGTATACCAGGTTCCCGTAAGGAACGGGTTAAATCCAAACTTCTTATTTACCATAAAATGCCATCTTCAATAGCTATACATTTTTAACTGAACCATGCATTAAGCATTCTGACGGTGAGGCAACTGATTATGAGCACTTCTTTCTACACAGATGTACAAATTAATCAAGCGTCTGTGTGATTTCATACAACTGTGGAAAGTCTCAACTAACAAAATAAAACCATGCTACTATTGATCTAAGAAAAAAAAAAACTGGCATTGTCCCATTCTTGTAACATCATAATGTGTGTTCCTTGCATAATGTAATAACCTGGTAAAATAAGTTCCATTATCATTTCATCATCCACAGGAACCTTTTCATGCAACAAATATGTAAAAACATGTTCATCTAGTCTTGTGCAAGCAAAGTGACAAATACCTTTACATTTTTACACATCAAGCTTGGAATTCTGGTATATAAACATATTCCGGTCTCTAAAGTAAATAGCACCACACTGCTCCTGAAACTGCTAGATGGGATGATCGGGGAATTTCTAGGGAGACATGACAATCATCCCATCTGATGCTATACTCACTTGGAATGGCAAGATTGCGGAGAGCACTGAGAACGGCGTGGGTCAGTCGGGTGTCCACCTCTTGACCCTCATGGGGTTTGAGGAGTCCCAGGAGGCGAGGGACAATACCCTGCTTGACCAGTTTGATGCAGTTCATGTCTAAGTGGACATGTGGTGAAAAGAAAGAAAACGAGTCATAAAAAGTTAGAATATTTCCAAAATTATTTACAACTGACTGACAAACTGCCCTTCATCAACATGAATAAGTACTGATTATTCAGTGTTCTAGCGTAATAGCCATGACAATAAATAAATGAATAATGGGCATACAATACTCAGTTAGACTCAAACCCATGACATCCTGGTCACTACACAGGTGCCATACCTTCTAGACTACCAAGCATCTGCCCCCATAGTCGGTGATGGTTTTTAACTTTTATAGCAGCAGGTTCTGAATAATTGGTGCTTATCTACATTGATGAAGGGTTTTTTATTGTGTATGCACAGCACATGCCAATAAATGATACAAAAGCATTTTGCCAGCATTCCATACTTTGCCACTACTAATAAACATCAATGATGCAGCAAGCCTTCTGAATACTGAAGTCTTCAGAGATGCCCTGGGAGGCTTCACAGACACACTCACCGTTTCTCGCAAAGTTTCCCACAGCGAGGGCAGCAGACATCCTGTAATACTCAATGTCAGAAGGCAGCCAGACGTCCATGACTGCCCTGTAGAATGTCCCCTCACCTTCTTGGAATAGGTACTTCATGCACTCATCTTCAGAAATAAAGTTTAGATATGCAGGAGTTTTAGTCAACCCAATAGATTCTACAAAACTTCCAAGCAGGCCATGGCATTTAGAAATTGTACATCCATCCACATTTCTTGGAATATACTCAAGGCACCTCACATCATGAAAATAACTTACATTTTCAAAATAGCAACTACCCCTGCTGGACAAATGGCTTCTGCCAAATTTCACTCCACAAGAGAATCATGCTTTACAATAGCACATCAAAATCTTCGCTCAAAATACTATCAGATTTGCTGCAAAAACTGCAGAGGCTATCTTTAAAAGTTGAATTTTCATTTTCTCATGAAGTTGTATGATGAGAGAGTTTCATTTATTACCATATGATTATTCTTGCATCATTGTTTTGATGAGGAATTTTGTGATAACTCTTGTTTCGAGTCTATGCTAGAATAAGCCCATGACCTTTCTTAGAGGATGTGGATGCGATTGCATGGTCATGGTTGCGTTTTGATTGTGTGGAAGACACTTGTTGGTCAAGCCCCTAGCTACATTACAGATCTCTTACAACTCAAATCTCACAAACACACTCATTACCTGTGCATTTTTAAAGCTGCTTTTTTCCACAAATTCAAACAGGTAAAACAAAAGTAAACTTAGGAGACTGAGCATTTACCCGAGCAGCACCAAAACTTTGGAATAACTTACCATTAGCAATCAGGAAATTCTTAACTGGAGAATTATTTGAATAAAGACTTTAAAAGTAAAAACCATCTCTTCATCTAACGGTTCACTGTTACTTAAGCTCATCACGAGCTGTTAGGGTGCCAAAGAATTTACGTCCACAAATTCTGCGCTTTATAAACTGATATATTACTACAATGTATCATCACTACTAACAAATATCTCACCTCCTGTAAGAAGTAAGACCATGAGATCCATGCAAACCCTGACGGCATCAAACTCCTCTATCTTGGGCCCCGTTTGGGTCGTCCAGTTCCCTGTGCGCGAGGCTGCAATGTCCAGCAGGCTGTCTGCTATGTTGGCTTTGGCAAATTCCACCTTCATTTCATCTGTCGAGACAAACAGTCCAATATTGACAATCTCCACAGAGTATAATGCAAGAAATCAATCTTTCAAGCTTGCATGCTCACTATCATATTTTCCAATTTTCAAGCCTTCTCACTTCCAATTGAATTCTCTCTGAAGAAAACAATGAGTGTCTCACTGGCATGATGAGTGTCTGACTGGCATGCATCTTATGTTTCAGCTCCAACCCTAAAGAACTTATTAAAAAAAATAATAATGAATCAGTCATTTGTCAATTTCTCTCAGTGAAAAATGACACACAAAAAGAAAACAAAACAAAACATACAAGGAAAAAACACACCTGATATTTAAAAAGTAAATATGAATATGGTGATTGTAAATAGAATTTTCGAACATATCAATCATAAAATTGCAGCAATTCTGCGCCTCATTTACAGCATCTGTCTGAAACATACATCCTGCTATCTTATTGGCAATGGTTTGGCAATAGAAAATATATTTAATGCTTTACAGTGTATTCACCATCAGTATCTGCTTTTCAACTAAAAAAAAATCCAAACAGCATATGTTAGCACTCTTTATGGCAGGAGCATACATGTCACATGTAAGTACTGCAACTTTAAATCATGTGATACACTCACATGTGAATTGATTCTTAAAGGGCAGGAGAAAAGATGGGGGGGGGGGGGGGGGACAGATATACTGGGGCAAATAACATGATCTCACCGTGCTCAACAAGAGATGCAATGATTTCCAGCAGTCCCTCCAGCTGGTCATCCCCGGTCACTTCCTTCAGCGCCCTCGCGAGGCAGTACGCCACTTCGGTGCCGACGAACGCCTCACGGTTCTCGGCTGGAAGGGAGAAGAAGCAGATTTGAAGCATGAAATCTGCATTGCTCTTCTGACTATCATTGTTAGTTGGAATGCATATCATACTGGCGTCACTTGGCTTTCACCTCATCATTTGGGTATTTCATCTTCCATTTGATCTGCTAGTTATCACATATTGTTGTTGATGTTTTCAAGTTTGTTTGTTTGTCTTTTGCACAACATTCTGCTGATTTAGGAAATGTTTAAAGTGAAACTTAAAATTGGAAGTTGCAAAACCTGCAGTCCCCAGAGCAACCAATCAACTTGGGGCTGGAGGAAAGTCAAAGTTCAAAGTTCAAAGTTCAAATTCACACAGAAAGAATGTCATTTAGTAACATTGTTAACCCAATATACCTTCAAAACTTTAATTTTCTCCCAAAATAGTAAAGGGGGGGGGGGGAGGGGGAGGAAAGAGGGAAGAAATGCAGATATTTAAAACAGCAGATGCGTGACTACAATGAATGAAGCAGGATTGTATGTAACAGGGTGTCGACCCCAATGATTCTTCACACACTCACCTGGTTCTGCCAGGTTACCCAGACACATGATGGCTGTTCCACACAGGGCCACATCACAGCTGTTTCTCTTCAGCAGGGTCACCAGCACTGGAATAGCACCTTGGCTCACAGCTGCCTTCTGAATAGGGACTGAATTTTAAAAAAAAAAAGATGGAAGAGAAAAGACTGAAGACTTTTAATACCTTAAAACATAAAACATACTTAACCATTTCTTTATAAACTTTTCTCTTCCTTGAACGTTAGCCCTCATTATCATGATACAACTATCTGTATGAATTACACACACATATTTTACTAGTCATTACACTACAACCTTTACTCTATACAATGTAAAATTGAACCATAATTTGATTATTGACATCATGGAGAAGAAAAAAAATTAAACAGAACAGAACAACAACAACTCAATACCTTTTTTCCTGGTAATTACCAAATCAATAATGTCCAAATTGAAATTTGAAATAAGATTTTGGAATGTATACAGAAACATGAGAGAATAAAGGCTGTACTACAAGCTCAGAATAGATAACATTCACAAAGAACTGCATACTACATGATAGGTAAACCAGTCCATGCAATTCATTTACTTAAGGTTTCAGTAGAAACACACAATTGAATATTAAGGACCGCATAATTTGAGTAGATTACCAAAATAATGACAGATAAACATTTCATCCAAAAATGCACAGTAAATTAATTCATGTTGCACATTTTGTTAATTACCTTTGTCATAAGTCAAGTTCATCAGGCATCCACATGCTGCATTCCAAAACATCTGATTGGTCATCTCCTGGTCAGTTGACTCTAGGCCATCACGCATGAGTTGTAATAGTTTCTCTAGTCCCCCCTCCTCAAACACTGCAGATCTAGCCTTGTCTACAAAAAAAAATCAAAGCAGCAAAAGAACAACTCAATCAAAATAACACAACAAATAGAGTCTCATACAAAATCATAACATTTAATGTCAAATAGCTGACAAAGGTATTGAGAACTGTCATTTTAAAGCTGGAGCAATGGAATCACATCTATTCAACAGACTGGGTTTAGCACACATTGTCTAAAGTACTTCAAGAACACAATTATTTTGAATATTCATCAAGTACAATGCAGCGCAGAAATTAGGTTTCCCTTGCCTCAAGTGTGAGTATCCAGCATACCAAAAGATCAGGAGTAGAAAGCTAGAATGGAAAACCTGTTAAAGAATCAGCAAATTCTATCACTGAATGCAATTCAGGCCATGAGTGACAATAGATAGAACTTCAGAGAAAATCTATTGACTGGTGGATCACTACTCTTTGAAACTTCCATTTTTTATCACTTGATGATGCTAAAATAGCATATCATTAGCATTATTATTATAACTATAGTTTTCAGCAGAGGTTGAAAGGATGATACCTTCATACAGATGTATCTGGATAAAAAAGGATGATACCTTCATATATGAATAAAAAAGAAATGATAGTTTTCTCCATCTCCAAAAACAATTCTTAAAAAATCAGATAAAGGCATCTGGGTAGATATGCAAGGGAGATTCTTTGTCATAGTTTGCTCACTGAATCACACCACTGCACCAAAGATCACTACAGAGATCACAGAGATATCTGTACTGCCTGCTGTACTCACCACAATCACAGCAGAGGTTTCCGAGGGCACGGCATGCCTGCATGGAAACCTCCCCATCTTTACTGGCCAGACACCGGCACAGGGGCGGGATGATGGCACCCTCTACCAGGGGCTCTCGTACCTCTTCTGCAGGAGTGGGGAAGGGAGTGTGTAGAGGTGACGGTTAGATATGATGACGAGTGACATTTTTTTAAGATTGCATGACATGATGATCATAGCATCGATGACGATGACAGTGCTTATGATGATATTAATGTTTGAAGATGATGAAGAGTGGTTATGATGATGATGATGATCAAAGATAATGATGATGATGTTTGATGGTGATGATGACAATTGAAGATGATGATGATGCTTGATGAGGATGACGATGATGATGAACGAAGATGATTATGATGTTTGATGATGATGATGATGAACGAAGATGATGACGACGCTTGATGATGATGATGATGATGATGATGATGATGATGATGATGATGAACGAAGATGATAATAATGATGTTTGATGATGATATCAAATTGTGTCATCAACCACAGCTAGTCATCCATGGCATATGCTGTATGCCAGTGAATACCAGCACTATTCAAAGTAGTATACTGGGTGAGTATATTAAAAATGACCTTGAAAAATACTGCAAGATACTATCTAAGCAGTGATGAATTCAGACATACAATATTTCCTCTTCACTTGGAAATTGGTCTGACTAAATGAGGCCACAGACAATGCATGACTCTAAAAAGCCACAAAGAAGTTATGTTTTTTACAGTGAAACTTAAAATCAATATTGCCAGGACCACACTTATCATGAAATCAAAGAACTGATGATCCTTCACATATATATTTTTGGGATTCTCTAGTAGAGGCACTCAAGCAAAACATATTTATCAATCAAAAGCCTCCCTTATTGCAGCATTTTGAAAGTTCTCACATGGTAAACAGAGCAGCATGCAGTTGGAGCTATTTCATACTTCTTCATCTTATCCAGGTTTAAGGTACAATGGGTTATATCAGATAGGTATATATCGGGTAAAGAGATATGCAAAGATGTCCATGCTAAAAGTTTTTTTTACAAGGAAGCTCTGCTTCCATTACCCTCTTCATTCGAAACATAAAACAGCCATACAGAATTTCAGAAAATACATATGACTATGCACATGCAATGTACATCAGAGCAAGTTTAACCAAAGAGGATAGAAAAAAATGTTCCAATAAATAATAAAATACAAAATGCAGTGATTTGCAAAGTCACCGGGAAAGTTACAGATACATCAAAGATCTGATTTCACGAAAGAAAAAACAAAAACTAAATGCCTTCATGCAGTATTAGACAGCATAGAAATCACGTCTTTCCAATCATGTAAGGGAGACTACAGTTACCATGTTTGGCCATCTCTGCGACGACTTTTGCCGCATTGGCGAGGACGCTGGGTGAGAGGTTTGTGTTGGTGAGGGCGCCCTTCAGGGATGCAATACCCCCATTTTGAATTACCTCTGTGGTTGCACTGACAGCTGAAACATAAAAATTGAAGATTCATCACATGCATAAAGAGGTTAAAGTGAAAGGAGAGAGTCTAGACACCATCTCTTATCTAGACCCAGTCTGAAAATCATTGTTTTGTCTGTTTTTTCTTCTTTGGTTTGTATTTTATTGATTGTAGAATGAAGGATGACTTGTTTAATTTGCATGTCTTCAAGACAATCAAAAACCACAGAATGCAATGTCCTTCATACATGTGCACCACAGAACGGCATACAACTGGTGTGCTTTTTATTCAATTTCTATAGAAAATGCAATTTTTGCACAACACTGACAGAGAAATGACTTTTCTTGCTGCTTTATAGAAATATAGGCATAGTTGAAGACATTAACAACATGTAAAGCTTGATTATGATTTGAAATTAATCTAAAAAAGACCAAACAAACAATGACATTTTCCTATATGATTTTCCTATTTCGGGGGGGGGGGGGGGTATATGGTCTTAAAGACATGGTTTTGAGCAGCTAAAAAAAGAGAAAATATCAAACTAACATTTTGGAGCTACTTAAAGATGATTGTCACAGTTTCGCAACAAGAAAAGGGCAAACATTCCTTTCACACACACTAAGAGCTAGCAGTGATTGAGCAAGTAGAGCTCCAAAGTGTCACAAGTGACTAGGCTATAATCAATCAGTATGAATGCATTAGCATGTTGACATTTTTTTTCCAGAGATTTGTTCATTACATTGGTGTAGACGCCAATATTCAAACACTGCGGGGCAATGCGTAAATGTAAATGTAATGCACATGCCTTCACAACTTTAGAAAGGGAAAGGGAAGGGGAGAGGGCTTTTGAGACGGTCGGAACATAACGAATGTTGTCGCATCGGCGCATCTTACCATCCTCCTGCAGAGCCCGCAGCAAGCAGTCTAGACACGTATTGGTGGCCTCCAGGTTCTGCTCAACCTGCAGCTTTCGCAGCGCCTCTGTGACCGCATCTGGGGGTAGGGGAGGTAGAAGGGGATCGAGAGGATGCAAAACATTTAGGGTTTACCACACTCCATCACGGCTACAGAAGAGCATGACCAGAAGAAAACAACAAACAGAAATATTCATCAACATCTCATCTCATTGCTACTGCACCGCTCCAAGTGCAGACGATTAGTCAACCTAGTTTTTGCGTAACCATTCCCTCAACAGTACTTCACCATCCTCCCCCCTCCGTTTTCTTCCTTTGTTTTCTTCCTGCTCCGTCGCCCAGCCATCAAAACGTGGAGATGAAAATTGATCAGAGCAATTTCCATCTTGATCTGCCGATGAGTCAGCAAAGTGGCACAAAGCTCCCTGGAGGAATGGCAGCTATTTGTCACTCCCAAAATGTGGTGCTGGTGTGCCTACAATCACGCAAAGCAACTCATTAACTCTTCTTCACAGCCCATATCTACAGGCAGACTTTCTCCTGTTTTTCTTAGGGAGAGAAAAAAAAAATTATATACAGAGCTTTATCTAAAAGCCAGATGACACACAGTAATTTATTTCATTGTGAAATTCATGTGTCAAAGAGTATCAGTATGAGTGATGGCACAAATTCTAATATTGTCAGATCATGCATCATTGCAACATGAATATAGAATAACAAATTCTTACAATAGACTATGCATGCATGCCCTTGAGTATCTACACTGATAAAGACATGAAGAACTGGTTCAAATAATTTTCCATTATACATACATGTGTATGACAAACACTATGCCATGCATTTGATGAACTTGATATGGTTCCAAACCAATTTTCGGGTCTCAGCTTTACTTGGTAATGCATGATTGTTGCATAATATCGGTCCCATAAAGATCTGGAAAAAAAATGCACAGTTTGTGCATCACTGGTTTTTTTTTCTTAATATCTCTAGATTCAGGAAGAGGGGGAAAAATAAGTCCATCTATGTTCTATGAATACAGAAATGCAAGTTTAGAATGCATATATACTCTTTTGATATTCATGCATCTCTGTATATTTTGGGACTCAGTTTTTGTTTTGTTATCTAATAAAATAAAGCCATCCTCTAATACTCGGCAAAGCTCAGACCCAAAAAAAAAGGGGGGGGGAATAATTCATGGCTGACAAAATGTCTAAAACTGATGCTATCAATTATATGACACTAGAGCTGACCCAAAGTCCACAGCTTTGTTCCAACAAACTTGAACCATCACTTATTTAATTCCATGAAACCATATCATGTACGATACTTAATGCACCATTTTATGGCATTGTTTGTTTGTAACATAAGCCGGACTGCAGTGTCCACAGAGAACAGACATATTTCATTGCAAAAATTCCCTCTCTCTAAATACTACAGATCTATCACCATTTCTGCTTTTTAACATCAATCAACTCACCCATCCTCTTGCTTGGATCGTTTTTCTTTCCTTCAGCTGTAAAAAGATCAATAAACAAATGAATTTTAAAAGAAATAAAAATGAAAGAAATTCTGTTATCACCAGAATTTACTTGTAAAATGAAAAAAATTCCAAAGTCAATCTCTCTGGCCGCTACATAAGAAAAGTAAAACACTAAAAAATATGTGTCATCAGAGATTTACTGCGAATTCAAGGTGATTTACTGTGCATTTTATCAGTCTCATCAAGTCACATCAAGTCAAACTTAGTCCAATACACAGATACTGATATCAAAGATACTGATATTCACATACTAATATTCATATATTAAACATAGCTTGCAAAGGGTAATTAAAAACACATGGTTGTCAGAACTATTCTCTCTCCCCTTAAAGGGGAATTCCACACGATTTTCATAATTTCACATCATGTGAAACAAATTACACTGAACAGTGTCGATGACATAGGAGCCTCAAATATTTCAGAAATGTAGCAGTGTAATTCCATTACAATACCACTTGCTTAACAAGTTCACCTGTGTAGAATGTTTGCATGCCATCTTCTTTTGTTCTGCTTCCTTGAGCCCCAACTCATGCATTCTTATGGTGAGGTTGCCATGTCATCATCCTTGTTCATTGCAATTTGTGGTAAATTTTGAAAAAATACTTATTCCTTAACTCAATCACTACAAATTCTGAAATTCTGTACTCGGTATAACTAATTTATAAGTGTTCAAATGTAAAAGTCTGAAAATCATCCGGAGGTCTCTTTTAAGTCTTTGGACTTTGGACAGTGTGTACAATGCTGTGGAGTTTTGTGTGCAAATCTGAAAGCACAGAACACAAAGGGTTAATCGCATGTGATGGCCTTTTTAAGGACTGCTAACACAGGGATGCCAAGTTCAAAAAAATTGTATGAGTGAGATTTTCATAACTCGGCATCTCGGCAAGCAAAGGTGCCCCCTCCCCCCCGTGGCCTCCCATGGTAGGGAGCTTTTTAAATTTTTTAGCTCTTAATGGTGCGATCAGGTGCATACTTAAGTGACTATTTTTTACTTATTTTGAAAGACAAATGGAAAATATACCTTCAGTTGTAATTATACTGGTATCACTTTTATCCTCTGAGCTATATGCTCCGTATTATGGGCTCAAATCACAGACTTTGCCCGATGCGTGAGAAAAATGGGTGCCATGCGTGAGATCGTGAGACGACCCCTAAATGCTTGAGTCTCACTCAGAATGCGTGAGACTTGGTAGCTCTGCTAACATTGTTGTGTAAGATCAAGATGTATTATGAGATACAGTAACTATTAAGTGGGATATTGTGTAATGTTAAAATTTGTGCAAATTTTGTGACCACCCCCCCCCCACTAGAAAATAACAACACAAACATTTTGAGAAAATATCAAAATACATGCAGAAATTCTTTTGTCACAATCAGCAAAAATATAAACAAGCGAAGTTCACCAAAATTGGGGTATCTCAACACACACACGCACACACACACAAATTATTGCACAATCTCCACTGTTGCAAAATGCAACACACTCTAGCATAATATCCTAACATAGCCCATACTGTTTGCCTTGGTCAGTGGATGTAAACAGAACACAAATTGATGAAAATAAAAGGAGAAGAAAATGTTGGCATTCAAACTGTTTTTTAGAGATTCTTCTCTTTCTCTGTTACCAATATCATATTCACAGAGCAGTACATGACTTCTACTGACCCAAGAAGTTGACGACATTCAGGCTTCAGGCAAACTAAACTGCAAAACACGTACAACAGCTTTCTCTGCGTCAAGTTTCAGTGTATTACAGGAGTTTTGTGCTAAGAAGAGATTAATTCGTGTAAGTCTGAAAGCAAACACATATATCAGCTTTCTTCAAAACATGTATCTCATCTATCATGTCAAATTCAGCATCTGTGATACATAGGCATTTTAACAAGAGTTTTGCTTCAAACTTTTTGCGTGCCATAGTGTCAGTAAACCCCTGTGTGCCACGTTATTTTGAAACAGCAACTCATGAGTGATTATAGGAAAACATTTTTTTTTCTTCAAAGTAATATAACTTTTTGTAGATCGTGTTTAAGCTAAGAATGAGGTACAGTAAAGTTGTACAAAAAGTTGCAAGCTTTGCTGCAGATGTAAATATATGTGAGGAATGGAGTCATGCATGACGCTTTCAATGCACTGTGATGTTGCAATTTAAAAACAGTATCGGGATTTGGCAAGTGATAGTCATAATCATTACCTATAATCACTATTATATGAGACAAATCTTGATATGCTCATGAACCTAAGCCTACTACATGCGACATAACTATAAAGGTTTCTTGCAATCCTGAGTCTGAAGAAAAGATTCTGGCACAACCTGCCTCCCTAAATAGGCAATGATATTGTGACCTCATCTCACTTTCTCCACAGTCTTCAATAAAATATCAAAGCAGGATCCAAACTCCCTATTTACATTCTAATCAGGTTCAAACCTGACATATATGATATTCTTAACCCGTTGAGGACGGTTTGATTTTGCTACAACACGCATTCCCCATAGACACCTGCCCGAGTACTAGTATACTTGGGACTCGTCCTCAGTGGGTTAATAGATATACAGCAGTGACCAGCACCTTCTCATTGACCCCCATTACATAACATGACATTAGCCAATCAATACCCTAATCCCAAAGTATATGTAACTGGAGTTTCCGAAGGTATCCTCAGCAATGTTAATGCACTATGCGGCAACATCTTACAAATATTGACGTACTCTATAATCGGATCCATTTCATTGCAGCTTGTTGGCAATTACATTGACGATTCATGGAATAAACAGATTATATGTACTGTTTCAAAGCAATTTTTGTTGTTGTTTTTTCGTGGAAATCCCCGAGCACTCCTTTGCTACAATGTATTCATGGTCACGGAGTTAAGTATTATTCAATGTTCGCATAACTTTGAGGACACAGACTAATGGAGAATGCCCATCTCGTTGCATCTTTATACAGTGAAAAAAATAACACTTACAATAAACATACACATCAGATAAGCAAAAAGAATCTTGCAGTTTAAGAAAAACCACACCACGAACATCATGACTTTCATGTGTTGGTATTAAGTCATATTCCATGGATGTTTATCAGGCATCACAACATTGTCTTTATTGCATTTTATGACTTAATTGTTTCATCACAATAATATTCCTACTTTTTTTTTCATTAGCAAATAGCAATACCACAAACTTTGCATTTTCAAAAGAGAGAGAGAAAAAAAATATGATGACTCAGGTGAGGATAGTATGGATAATATGATATTATAAATCTCCAGAGACAAAATCAGCTAATTCCTGCATATCTTAATTAAATTCATTAAAAAGATTGTTGAAAACATACTATTCTGTGCAGGTCAAAGCATAGTCATGTCACGTTTGAAGTAGATTGCTTCCATAGACAAACTAGTGGTATCATAGAAATGTTAGCATTATTACTTGGTAGTACATTGTAACAGTGGTAGTGGTGAAAATTTCTTGATTCAGTTACACTTCATTATTCCACAGCTTTGTTAGTCCAAAAATGAAAAAAAAAAAAGGTTCAGGTTCCTTATTCCAAAGGTTCGTTATTCCACATATGAAATAAAATTGGTTATTCCAAAGATCTGTTAATCTGAGAATGATATAAGGTATGTTATTTCGGAGGTAGGCCTAAATTAGCACGCATCATCTTCACATTTTCAGATTAATAATGATTTGATGTTATAGCATTCATACATTGCTGTGTGCAGACCACAAGCACAACAAAATCTTTTGTGCACATAAAGCACTACAAGTTTTATTTCACCCATTTTGTAGTGACCAGTGGTACAGCACTAGAAAAAAAAATAATAATAACATAATCATAATAATATACCAAACTTACATATTTTTAGTTTGTACACAGAGGTACAAAATACTGCATCACTTGTTGGCTTTCATTTATTCATTTAGTGCTCTGTTCCTGTGTCTCTTCGGGGTTGATTTTTATTTCATCACAAACATGGAGACTATAAGACGCCACAGCACTCACTGTACGGCAGGATAACAAACACATAAACATGTTTGTTTGTTTTTTCTGGAACACACATTTCTCTGATGTTTTATACTCTACATCCTTATTACTTGTACTCCCAAAGGGCTAAATATTCTGACTTTTTGTCTCCTAAAAATGCCTGTAGACTCTAGACTACCAAAAAAAGAAATGCAACTGAGGAGCTAGGAGAGAAGAAAAAAAAACCAAAGTATGCGGGAATACAATTACAAATACCACTCAGCTACAAAATTGCACAGTTGATGTCAGAAAATGTGCTGAATTTAATACCGCCCGGTCTTGACGTCACGAGGCAATAAGAATGATTCCATATTTCCAATTCTAGAGCATCACAATTAATTTAACGTTTCTTATGATGAAGCCTTGCAGTCTCTGTGACTGTCAGGAGGGCAAATTAGAATGGTCCACATTTTCTGCACAAACACCTTTTTAAAGAGAAAATGATTTTAACAAAAGAGATTTATGTACTATGTAGATGCAAGAGCTGTCACAGGTGCAGTTGTGGGAACTAGAGAAGGTCAGAGAAGGTCATCTACTCATTTATCTAAATGTCAAACTTCTTTCATCTGCACAAACAGGGGGGATTAACATGGTTGGATACAAGATCATTGTGTTTCTCGCACAAACAGCATACTTTTTCTTTTCAAATACAGGCATGCATTATATTTCAGGCCCTCTTGCCTTTACAATGTACCGTTGTAAGTGAATCGACTCCAAACAAAGTGTTAAAAGTGAGAACTCATTGATGCTCTTGGTTTCAGGTAGCTCTCTTCTAGTATGGTGGGAAAATTTACATTCTGTCATAAATGCTAACAATAATCTAGAAAATCAAAAACAATGCTATCGTACACTCTCCTTGGTATATAAGTGTTAATCAAGCTCACTGGATATATCCTATCATTCATTTGCATATAAATAAAGAAAGTACCGGTATATTTAAAAAAAAACCTGATATTCAAATTACTGTATCCTCAACTTGTAATCATAAAGATGTAATGGACAAACTGACAGAGTGTGATTTTTTTACATCTGTCACCATATTCCTTTCCTTGATAAGATTTTTGTTTTTGGATTTCAAATACGCAGCTTCTTAACTAATACATGTACATGTATGCACATGCACATGCACGTACACACACACACACACACACACACACACACACAGAAAATGTGTCTTGTACATACATTGTATCTACACCTCCTGGCCAAAATATTTTCAATTAATTGAAAACTGAGGAGGTAAGTACTTTGATCAACATATCTTGTCCTCAGGGCAATTCCACGGTATATAGGACACAGGTGCCAAAAATTCAAAATATTTGTTTCAAACACCATACATTTTCAGACAGTACTTGAGTTGAAGTTTTAAGAATCATTATGTTTTTCAATAAAAGCGGCCTTTTTGATTTTCAAAATGGCTGCCAAAATATACCTATAACTCAACGGTAAAAAGAGTGTTATGTCACATAACTTACTCTCTGTATATCCACTTTACTAGTACTCTAAACAACAATCTTCTATATGTATGCAGTTACCAGAGAAGTCTATTACCACACGATAGAAAAAAAAAGCTGGTTGCTTTAAAGAATTTGATAAAAACTTTTAATTGGTTTGACAATGATGGGTGTAACGTCAGTTACCAAAAACAAGGAATTTTTAACTTTATTCATCAAAGAAAGTGAGCTGTATGATGTAACTTGGGATTTCTAATATATGCCCATATGCCTTCCTTTTAATACCAGAAATAAGGATACTTGTCATACTGGAGAGTCAAAATGAACACTTCAAAATGTGTAACGTCAGTTACCGAAACGTCATACACGAGTATGTAACGTCAGTTACCATGACAGTAATTATAACTGAGTAATTATAACTAACGGTGGCCCGGCGGCCCGGGGCCACCAAAAATGAAAGTCGGGCCACCAAAATTTTTTGAAAAGTGTGTCAATAAATTCGTAACTTTTTGCGCCGGAAATGCATAAATGCATGCAGTGAGTGTGCGACTTATTAAAAAAAATGGACTTTTATCAATTTTTTTTTTCAGGCCACCAAAAAATTGAAATTGATGATTTTGGTGGCCCCGTCGGGCCACCGAAAAATAAAGTTAGTGTCGAGCCCTGCTTTAGGGCATTTCAATACAGCTGGGAAGTCAAAGGTTATCAACAAAGAGCAGCAATCCCTTTGATAGGGAATGATATCATCACCATGGTATGTCCATGGATACATTTTTTTTTTCATTTTATTTTATTTTTTTTAATTAATTAATTAATTTATTTATCATAATTGCCAGGGTTTTTTTGTTTTTTTTTTTGTTTTTTTTTTTTGTTTTGTTTTTTTTTGGGGGGAGGGGCTTGAGCTTTTGATTTTTGATTCAGCACAAGTTTAAGGTTAAATCATCTGGAAGTTTAGGTTTACCACATGCAATATATGCACTCAAATTACTACAGTACATTCCCAGTCCTACTGGATGATAAAGCTACCAAAGTTTGTAGGCCTAATCAATGACATGGATGCATGGTAACCACCTTTTCTATACAAAGCTTGTGTACAGCTGTATACCAACAGTTTTATAATCTTTACTAAAGATTGCTTTTGCTAGCATTTTTTTTTCTGGAAGCTTAGTGAATTTTCTACCTCAAGGCAAATGCACAAACAGATATTTCTTCACTTGCACTTAAATGTGTGGTTTAGTTAAGTTTCAAACAGTAACGAGTACATGCCTTATGTACCATAATACAAGATGTGCCACATTAACACTGATGTTGCCAAACGTTTAACACTGATGTTGCTCAAAGTGAGAGGTGATTCTAGGGTAAAAAAAATGTTCATATTTGTTGATTACTTTATTTCATTCATGCACGGACATTTTGTAATACAGGAAGATTTGTTTAATATTGATCTTAGAATTCTTTCGTTGCAAAGTCCTATTTCTTTGTATCTGGGATGTATTTGCAAGCCTTGATATATCATTGAAAAGGAAAAGAAAAACAGTTATATTACTTCAAGCAAGGAATAAACCAATAATGCTCTTTTGACCAAAAAAGCATAATGTTTCTTCTTCACAGAGAAATATTAAAAGTGCAACACTTTTCATTGAAATCAGTTGATGATGGAAATCATTTTTTTTTTTTTTGGTTATTTATGGCCACAACAATGCCTTGAAGGAGAAGGAGTAAAATACGGAAAAGAAGAAGAAATATATCACAGTAGATTTCATACATATTCATGCATATTTATGAGTTGACATGTGTTCTTTCCCCATTACCTTAAAGATATTTTTTTTCACACACAAAAATATCTGTACTTTGTATAGTACTGCAGGGTATTATGGGTGGGGCACTCTAGATAGAAACTTTCCTGCTCATTAAAAAAAAACAACCTTAGTTATGTCAATATATTCATACTTGGACCTGCTGAATCTAAATGGCTCTGTGTAATCATAACTGTTGAATAAGCATTCAATCTTAAGACAAATGTCAAGAAATATCCTCTGGTGCATTTACATTATTTTTGCCCAACTGTGCTATGGCATGGGGGGGGGGGGGGGTTGCCCCCTAAGGGCCCCACCCCATTTGTGTCTTTAGATTTTGTTTTAATTTGTTGCTAAGTAATTGCCTGGGATTGTTACTGGTATACTGCAGCAGTATAATAACCTGTTAAATAAATTAGTTCTCTGTAAACCCCATAGCAAAAGTATGTGTAACGTCAGTTACTGACATGTTTACCTTTAAGTTTTCATAGAACACAAAGAAAATGGACTAATGTTTCATTTCATTTGTGTATTTATAATTGATGAACCAAGGTATGATTCCATATCAAACAAATCATTCTGAAAGGTCAGAATTATGAAATATCACTAAACTATTCCCAATCATGATTTTGCGTGTGTAAACCCTATGGCAAATGTAAGCGTAACGTCAGTTACCGTCATGCCTTCACTGAAATTGGCATGGTGCTAAAAGGAAATATCTAGGGTGCACATTATTTTGCACACCTGTTCCTAAGAACCTAGGTGTATTGCCATATTAAACACATAAAGGATAGAAGTCAGGGACATGAGATATTTCCATTTAAATCTACACCATAATTTTCCATGTCCTTTTTCCGTATTCAGTTACCGACACATTTTCACTTGCTATCTGATAAGAAATGCAGTTTGAGAAAAAAACTTTCCACCTATTTCTTCATTCTCATGAACTCATTCATCAATGCTAATTGCAAGCCCCAGGTGCTTTCATTCACAAAACTACAATGTAAACAATTTCATGAAAATCCTTACGCGTAACGTCAGTTACCATGGAATTGCCCCTCAATTTTCATGGCAATTGTTGGTCTGACATATGAAAAAAAAAAGTCTGGCAAACAAACACCCAAGAGTCCTTACAGTTTCGATGCAACTGCCGATAAAATGTGGGGCCAGCTAATTCTTTCTTTGTTTTTCAATGTGGTTAATCGTGGCAATGCCTTGCTCAATATATACAAAAACATGTTGTGCACATCGACATCCTTGGGCTGTCACGTTGCGCCAAAAATAATTTTAATTACTTAAATCTGTGGATGTCGTTCCCTCCAAAATGTTTTGTTTTGATCAATCAAGCAGTCGGCCACACGCTGACCACTTTCAAAGCATAAATTCTATGCCTTATCCAAGCTGGTTTCATTAGAATGAATCAAAGTTCAAGTTACATCAGAATCAGACATACAATATGAAATTAAAGAAATTTGTTTTCAATGTTTTCAGTTAAAACAGAGGCAGCAACCACACATGTATGAACATTGCACAAGATGATAATGCCATTGCCTCATAAGTCTGCAACTAGCCTGCACACTTATCTTTGCTTCTTTTTTTAAAAAATGAAATCAGAAAACTGTTCATCCTTCACACCATATTATCCTAACCGAGTAATGATGTTCAACTTTAAGGAGCAAAGTAATTGTTCAGCTATTGACCATAAAATGTCCTTTTTTATCAAATATGCATTTAATATAAGAGTTGAGAGTAAATTACATAATTACTTTCATGACTAAATGATGTAATAAAGGCCATGATTAATTATTTTTCTTAGTGACTCATTTAAAGATGAATTAAACTGAATCTCATGTCATTATGCCTTCAGTGAAGAAGATAGTCCATATTTTATTCATCATGACATCAAAAACATAAAATTTAGAATTGCATCTCTTTCTTTTGCATTTAAACAAATGAGAAAACTGTAGTCACATAACCATTAAGTGCTTTTTTTTAGGAGACTAGCTTTCCCTTTTCGGCTAAATTACCAGTCGGTACAGATAATCAAAGATAAACTTTTGTTGATTTTTCCTCTAACTTCATAAACTTTCTAAGAAATGAATCTGCCTTTCATTGAAAGTGCAGCTGAATTCTCACAGATAAGGTTCATTCACACACAAGAGTTATAAGTTATTGGATCGCATTGCAAAGATTTGCTGCCATTCACACATAATGGCAAAAGACCCCAAACAATTCTGTCGGATATATAGTAGTAGTAGTAGTAGTAGTAGTAGTAGTAGTAGTAGTAGTAGTAGTAGTAATAATAATAATAATAATAATAATAATAATAATAATAATAATAACAACAATCTAATAACAACAATAACTGCTGCAAGCAAAGCACTTTAAATCTCTCAACTGCATTGTACACAATGGACATGGCAAAACAAGGACCAGCGCGTGACCCTGGGCACCCTAGTGTGCAGATCTCGGGCTCGTTGCATAAAAGTTACTATTATGGCGTCGCTTGCCCGGAAGAAGGGAACGAGCGCGCGAATACGCGTAAAAATAGATTTCGAGAAAAGACCTGCATGAGGTAAGATCATAAGCAATATCATAAGATTTGTAGATTATTCATTATAGCCACTTTAGCTAGTACCAAATTGGAATATTATCTGTTCACTTGTGAATTTTCAGCAGTATTGATATTCAAATATCAAAGATATAGTCAATTGAAACTTTAAATTGCGATTTTCTCGAAATCTATTTTTTACGCGTATTCGCGCGCTCGTTCCCTTCTTCCGGGCAAGCGACGATGGTAACTTTGCCATCCAATGGTAACTTCCATGGAATTCTTGATTTTGATTGGCTGTTGAGTATTGTTGCCATGGTAGTTACCATCGGATGGCAAAGTTACCACAATAGTTACTTTTATGCAACGGGCCCTTGGTGTTGCAAGGTGCATCAAGGGATCACAAAAACTTGAATCTTTTAATCTGCTGTTCACATGTACTGTGTGAGGCAAATCATCATTAGGGTTTTGATACAACATATTAAAAGGTGGACTGACATCTGCATTGCGATGTTGATCGCCAGAGTCAAGCACTTTTTTTTTTATTGTGTCTGCACACAAGAATGAAAAATTTTCACGTGTTGCAAAATCAATTTACATCGTGCTCAAAGGAAGTGAAGTGTAGAGCCTACACAGCATTGGTTAGGCCTAAACTGGAGTATGCCTCTGAGGTTTGGAATCCTCACACCTTGACGTCCATTAACAGCCTCGAACAAGTGCAGAAGGCAGCAGCCCGGTTTGTTGCTGGTGACTACAGATGGTCTACATCATCTACCCGTCTGGTGTCGGCACATGGATGGAACACGTTACACCACCGGCGACTCCTGGACCAATGTTCACTTTTTTACAAAATCCACTATGGAGTGGTAAGCCTACCATTGCCCTCAGCGGTTACCCCTGCAACCTACTATGGAAGGAACGATCATGACCTCAAGTTCAACATACCCAAGACAACTATTGATGCATTCAAGTACTCATTCTTTCCAAGGACAATTTGGATCTGGAACCGCCTACCTAGTCAAGTTGTACATGCCACCACCTTAACAACATTCAGAGAAGCTGCTCTCCCATGTATTACAACCTTGCAGCCTTCTTCTGGATCACTCATCCTTTAAAGGAGGATGCATTCAGATTTTACTCGCACAGTGCACACTTTTATTGTAAATAGAGATCATCACCATGGCACCTCCCAATGGCACACATGTGTAGTTTCATCCCAGTATAGCTTCTTGGAGCTGCGAGAGGGATTACAGTATCAAGTATCAAGTATGAAACCATTAATTTCAGGTGTGTGTGAACATGACTATAATCTCCCTTACAGACTAAGACTTCAACTGAGAACATGAGTTACTGTTTGCTTTCTAAATGCAACTGGTTCCCTCTACAACTTGACTCACCTCTTTTGAGTTTCACTGTAAAGGTGATTGGCAAAGCACTTTAAACAATAATAAATCAGCACATGTACTATGCCAATATTCACAAATTTTGAATTTGCTACTTTTATACTCCATTTATAACTTTTCATACTACCAAATTACGTCTGAAGAAATCAATTAACCTTGGGAGACGGTTACTTACTTTTTGACAAGTACAGGTACATCAACAAGTTGATATTCAATAGATGCACAACCACAAATCAATATTCAACGTTAGAAAAAATGTTCTTCACACGACCAACTGTAATCCATTCTTCGTTCAAAGAATATACCATCAAAAGAGTTACTGAAAGTTTTGCGCCTTGTTTCCAATGTGACACAACAAAATTGTCCACTCCATATTTTCCAAGTGGTGACAACCTGTGACTCATGGTTATTCAGAAAATAAAAATATCATGCAAAACATGAAAAACAGTGTTTTAAAAGCTAATCATGCCTTCCTCAAAACTCAGCTCAAGATCTGCATTACATTCACTTTGCATCTAGAAACTTATCTAATCCATATTACTAGTACAGCATATCTGGTACGATTTTTCCCTACATATCACATAGGGCCGACTTTTGCAATACATGTATAGATATTTACTTCTGCCACGTTTTTGTTGGCACTGATTTGTTTGTCTGTTTGTCTGCTTGCAAAATAACTCAAAGAGTTGTAAACGGATTTGGATGAAACTTACAGGAAAAGTTGACGCAAGAACCTATGATTAAATTTTGGTAGCGATCCAGATAACCATCTGGATCAAGGATCTAGAAGGATTATCATTGGCAAATTGGGCCAAAAAAGGAGAGAATTCAAGCTGTGTGTATTTGAGGTGTGCATGCATGCATTGAGCCTTGCGCTCGAGGTGCAGTGTGCAGTAAGCTGCTGATGAGGTACACTCTCAGACACAACACAACAGAAAGGCTTCTTCATAATTGGGAAATAAGGGAAATTTTCAACAGATGTTTTTGAGTGGGAATGAGCCACTTGGCAGAGGGTTTAGAGTTTGGGTTTGGGTTAATATTTTTATAATGTTCCCCCTAAAAATACCTCATCCCATTTTTACTCAACATCCAATCAAACACAGCCATGTTTTTAAGTGCTCCTTCCATTTTTTACTGCAAATGTATGCCAAAATGTCACTGTCAGCCACTGACTGCACATGCACCCCATCCCAGTTTAGCTTCAAGAATGAGCTGCAAGGGGGATTACTTCTTCAAAGTTCAGGGTTCAAGGTTCAAGATGGACGTGTAGATTCTACCATACAATGGAAGTGGTATGGGCAATCCAGGGGTTTAGACGCAATGCACTGTTTTGACTTGACTTTGGCACTTATTGATATTTTAAGTTACAGAAGTGTATTCCGAGATGATTCAGCTTCTCCAACGATGCCACTGCGAACAAAATTCAACAATATATTGTGAAAATATTGCCATAGATATTGTCTGATGCCTGCAGAAATTGCATAGTTATGGATTCGCTTCTCACTAGCTATTCCCGATACGAATGCGCATACGCTTACCGTACACACATCATCTGCTGAAGTGAGTCAGCCACTCTGATGGAAAGCAGCCACTGGCATCCGACGCTTCTGGGCTGGTGAGTTTGATTCTGGCTGAATGCAAAGTTTCATGCGATAGGCCTACTTGTGTTTGATGTGAAGTTCCATTGCAAATCGAGTTTATAGCAACGGGGCCGCGCCCTGCCCAAAGTAAGCATTACAGAAGCCAGCATACCTCGACAGTGACAAGTCATCACATTTGCTGGCTACTTTCAACAGAACGTGCACTTCTGCCTGCCAGGCGTACACATGTACGCTTACAGTGAGTTGCGAGCGAGTCTCAAACTGGATTCCTTATTTCTGTGTGCAAAGATTATTGATTTCCTTATCTATGGACAAAATTTGCATCGAAATAACAGTGTAGAAAAGTTGAAACAAGTGAAAATATGACCCTGTAACCAATATATAATATTAGAGTCATTCAAGGTCTAAAATGTTTGTGGCCCCTGAACCCCTGCCCTGGATTGCTGTAGTCTGCAAAATATATTACTCAATAAAAGCAAATGTAAATGTACCGTAGCTATGGGTACACTCGGCCCCCAGTGCGCGCATTACAAGTGGCCAAGTTTACCCATAACTACGGTAGGCCTATGTGTGTAACTCAAGCACTGATCTGTGCTGCAGCATGTGATGATACGATAGATCTATGTTGATACCCAAGCTCAAAGATGAACCATAGTCCCATCTTCGTACAGGAGAAACAAATGATACTGGTGAATGAAATGATTTTAGTCGTGATTTGAGTCTAATTATATCTTTGTTAATCTGGCTGGAGGAACTAGTTGAGCAGACATGACGAGTTGAGCAGACATGACGAGTTGATCAGCCCTTTCCGTCAATTGTGAGAAAATATTTAGGGCTTTTTTAGGCCCCACACATCATTAAACTATTAGGTAAGACGTAAAGAGTTATAAATAAATAATGGCAATGCTCATAATTTAACTGTCATATCTGGCAAAATCGCTTCCTTAACCTGACGTTTCTAGACGATTGTGCGAGGCCTCATTGCTCTTGGCTACACAGTTAATACAGCACTGGACGGCTCAGCTCATAGAAGCAGCCGTGGTTACCGAGCGACTTCCAAAACCATCGGTAATTAACAGTGGGTGGGACGGGCAGACTGCGGGGTCATTAGCATTCGATTACCGATCGTTCCACACTACAACGCATTCATATAGGCATTAGGGAATCCACAGGACCTGTGTGTGTCATAAATTCATTTCATCAGCCGACACAACCATATTCTTCCTACATTCTCTCACTAATCAAGACACCACATATTACTATGACCTAAACTTACCTCAGAATTTCGGTAGACAGCTAATTCAGTGATTCAAGCGAGCTCTTTCACTTCCGTCTTTGAAGATGTTGGGAGGATGACAGTCGAAAGGGAGATCCCGAGGACAAGAAATGTCTCCCTCACTTGACCGGTCGTGTACAGGGCGTCAGGGGTATGGGGAGATCACTGATCGCGCTACATAGAGATCAGTGCGGTAGATCTTGATACATATGACTATAGTTTTGTCACTTTTCTGAAGTGAATGTAAAGAGTTTCAGTGCAAAAAAGAAAAAGAAAAAAAAAAGACGGTGTATATTAACATATCCATATTGATCTCCTTGATATATCTGAGATTGAATCTGCTGAAAAAAAAAATCATTAGAATATATGTGATAATTTCCATAATATTTTCAAAAATATTTCGTTATGTAACACGTGCCACATATCATTGAAAAGATTTGATTTTCTTCTATTTGATGATGACCACACTTAAAACACTTTGAAAATGGCATTTATCTGTTTTTGCCATATTTTCCTTTTTCATATGTTAATCATTAGGCCTAAACTTGTTTTAAAGAGAAAACCTGTAAGAATAAGACAAAGCTATTCATATTGTTATCATGATCATATGATACATGCTGTGTTGGTGTAGTGTAAGTGTTTGCACATTTTGTTGGGGTAATTTCCTCTCCAAAGCAAGGTATTGTGCTATCTGTGAAAAAGCATAAAGTTTAGAAAGGTCAAAATAAATGGAAAAGTTAACTCTACACAATCTTCTGTCCAAATGAATAAAATCATAATACACTAGAAAAGCACTATAAGAGCGCAGACCTCCGCCAAGCAGCTACTTTCCACCGAGGAGATTTTTCTCCTCTCCAACCCTGGGAAAAGGCTCTTTGGGCTCTTCCATAGAGATCAGCGATTTCCATCCATAGGTATACATGCTGAAAAATCGCCCGATTTCCCAATATAGAAGCCTTTCTTACGTCATAAGCCCTCAGCTGTATGGCGTGCCTCGCCCTAGCAGAAAGTGGAGCACGCACTTTAGTGCGCGTTTGAAAACCTCAAAAATGCGCAACTTGAATTCCCAAGTTCATTGACCCTACCTGTCAAAATATCAAAAATCCTTCATAAATTCCCCCAAAATTCTCGTATCACTACCAAAATTTAATCATTTGTTATTTGTGTCATTCTCAACCTTGCCTTTATGTTTCATCCAAATCCGTTAACTACTTTTCGAGTTATTTTGCAACAGTGACGAAAACATAACCTCCCCCCTTGGCGGAGGTAAATATACTACACTCCCTGGGAACAGACGAAAATTGTTGGTATCATCCTGGTCACATCTACAGTAAGCAAAATGGTGTGAAGCAGATTTACTAACTGTTGTTGTAAAACAACATTAAAACCATACATGTTCTCAAAAGGCAAAAAAAAAGATTGGTATTCATAATTTTTCTTTGTTAAAGTTCACTTAGATGCTCAAGCAAGTCTTCTTAACAAAAAAAAAAAAAAAAAACTGTGTGAATGACACCATAAATCACTCAACAGCCCAGTCACATAATTTTATTTCATAGTCTGTTGAAAAAAACATGCAATTTCACCCTTAACTGGTTGAGGACGAGTCCCAAGTATATTCGGGTAGGTGTCTATGGGAAATGTATGTTGTAGGTAGTAAAATCAGCCCGTCCTCAACAGATTAACATGCATCAAGACTCCACACCTACATACTTGCCGACACCATGCAGTCAGAGCTACCAAGTCTCACGCATTCTGCCAAGTCTGCAATTTGGGCCTATAATAATGAGTATAGCTCAAAAGATTAAAGTGATAGTTGCAATTGAAGGTATACTTCACTTTTGTCTTTCAAAATAAGTAAAAAATAGTCACTTAAGTATGCACCTGATCGCACCATTAAGAGCTAAAAATTGAAAAAGCTCCCTACCGTGGGAGGCCACAGGGGGGAAAAACCCCTCCCACACCCTCGCTTGTGCGCACATTTGCATGCCGAGATGCCGAGTCATGAAAATCTCACTCATAAAATTTTTTTGAACTTGGCATCCCTGTGCAGTTCATGTGTGAAAGTTAGTCCCCGGTCACTTTGAGGTTATCTCCCTAAATGTCTCAGAGTTACAATCTAGTTTCTAGACACATTTAAAAAACAAGCTCTTTTGGCAGTCTGAAAGGTCCCCATGTTTTAATCAAAATGCGATTGCCTTCATATCACAATTAGAAATGATCTTTCAAATGTCTTGCACTCAATAGTGCCTGCATAGCTCATACTGTAACTTACATACAATACATGGTTGTGTAAAGTCATATGAGGGCAATTACCCCCTGGCTAAATACTGGCTAGTGATAAGGTTAGAGTAAAGATTAGGGTTAGGGTTAGGGTATAGAGGTTGGGTTAGGGTTAGGATCAGGTTCAGTATTAGGATTAGGGTTAGGGTCAGGGGAAGGGTCCGGGGTAATTGCCCAGGGGGTAATTGCCCTAGACCCATGTAAACCATAATACATGTAATGCATTAATGGTTTCTCCACATGCACGCTCATACAATGTACAATGTTCATGTAATATCATACATTATAGATCAAGAATGTTTGTCTCATTATGTTTTATAGGCGCTACCGTTTGTATTGTCTTAGAGGGTGACCTATGTGTGAAGGTTGTTCAGACAAGTAGAAATTCTATCTAGGCAGTATCCGTACTCTGTCATAATCTGTTTAACTAACCCGATCTAACTTTTATGGGTTTATCTATGAGACAAATGGAAAAAGAAAACAAAAGTGAAAGTGAATTTTAGGTCCAAAGAAGCGGCTTTCTTGCTGTAAAAGATTGTCAACAATGTGTTTATTAAGATGACAGTCCACTAGCAAACAAGAAATATTTGCAGATGAAACTAAAAATCAACCTCCATTTGACAAACAGCTCTTGGTTGACGGTTTGTCTGAGTTCTTTATTTTTTCCATTGTGAAGACTTTCTTTTGTTCTCTAAACACATAATGAAATACAATGACCACTTCCACATTGAACAACAAAAACAACATTGTCTTGGAACAGTAGCATATACCCATCCTATGACAAATGCAATAAATTACTTGTTTATATCAAAAGCTATCAAAGTATGATACCTCTGAAATGTTGAATATATTACATAGTTTGACTTTCACACACACATTCTGAGTTGCATTTTGATAACATCTTTATCTATTCAAAGCAAAAACAACAGTATTAATCCACTGCAGCATGGAGGCAGACTTTTCTACATTACACAACTGTATTAAAAGTATAGGCTATAGAGCAAATATGTTCAGATGGCTATATCATCATTGACATCTTGGTTAATCAGCACTTAGCCCTAGAAATACAATATCAAGCACTTATCAAATGATATAATTATCAAATTATGATCAAAAACAAGCCACAAACAATGACTAAACGGTAAGGGAATTCCAAATAAGAGAGAATTAAAGAGAATGAAAACACTGACGTGCACCAAGTACTTTCACTGCTCGTTTGAATGCAAAACAAACTTGTATCTATGATATATTTTAGAGGCAGAGGCATCATAAATGAACCATCGTACTCTATATATTTCTTCTTTAAACCTGCAAAATCATCATAAATTTTGCATTAAGTGCAATGACACGCACATACATTGCATGTTTGTGTGTGCATATCCAATCATACGTACCATGCCCCATGAAGAAGTAATTAAGTACCAGGCTTTACTGCTATTGGAGTGCTGCAAAACCAGAAACATTCAAAAATGTTCCTGTGCATTTTAATATCATGAATTTTGCAAGAGCTGAGATTCGCAAATTAAAATGCATGTGAAAGTTCTTGTCTGCACTAATCGTTAATGCATTGAATGCTCGAGGCAATTAGCGAAACTGTCATGCTGCATATAAGGTCATCGGCTCCAATTCATGAAAAAATTTCATGCTGCGAAAATACATGTATCTTGCTTTACAGTATGTCTTTTTTTTTTTCACATAAGTGACAAATTTAAGACTCTTGACTGGAACAATGATTTCTTTTTATCTGTTGTCTCCCCTTTCACAGTACTGTTCAGACGGATACAATATGGATGCATACATAGGTACTGTATACGCCGAATATTTCGCGAGGTTTTTATTTTCGAAAATTTCGCGAGTCAGGTGCTATTCGCGAAATCAAAGACACGCGAAAACATTGACTCTGCTCCCGATGTGAATGTGACGCATGCGTGTACACTTCTCCGTTTAGTACAGGACTCCACGATCGCAAATTTAACCACTCACGAAGTCGTCGGGAATTCCCGATTCGCGAAAATTTAGACTCGGGAAATATATGGCATATACAGTAGATGACCACAGACAAATTGATAATTCTCTCAACCTCAAACTGTGGAGAAGCTTCTCTCATATGATAGATGTGCACACATGTATAGCACATTCAGAAGCACTTAATGGGCACAAATATGGCAATATGTGCAAGTTGCAACAGATTTGCATAGTTTAGTGGCTGAAGTTGTTTGACCGTATAATCTGTAATTATATGATTGAATACATCAATGTCACCTCGAATATGGGGGAAATTCCAATTTAAGCAAAGCTTACGATATCAGACAGATTAATGTTTATAAGCCCTGAGCTCTGATGTGTGACTGATGTTTATCTAAAAGCAGTTACAGATACCAAGGGTAGTCAATAGCCAGATAGCCTTTTAGTGCATCCATGTAACAGCATTAAATGAAGGACCTGATGTACAGGCCTCCAACGAATATATACCCACATTTAATAGCTATGCAAAAGAGGTATATAAAGGTGTAAAAACAGTTTCAAATGGTTTGTACTCCTGATAAATTAATAATGATGATAATGATACTACCACTTACTACCTACTACTACTACTACTACTGCTGCTGCTGCTGCTGCTGCTACTACTACTACTACTACTACTACTGCTACTACTACTACTTGTGCTACTACTACTGCTGCTGCTGCTACTAGAGAAAAGGACAAAATACATGTAACTCATGACAATCTGAACATAGCTGTTTACAATCCTCCTGCAGTAGACTGTGTGTCCTGAGTGACAGAGATGATCTGATGCATAACTGACAGTGAAGTATAAATTAGTTTCTTAAACATTACAACCTTAAAATCCAAATGAGAGTACTGGGTACTAAACTATAATGCACACACTTTATCTTCCATACGCTAGAATGAAGTCATTTTTGGATTGCAGAAAGGTCACATTGGGCTACAATGTGGTCCTTCAGGCGAAGATCAGGGGGTGTTTCATCAACGTTTGTCAGCGCTGACAATTTCAGCAAAATCCTTGGTTTTGATTGGATGAGATGCTCTGGTCACTGACTGTTACTATGGTGATTGTCAGCGCTGACAACTTGTCAGTGCTGACAAATGTTGATGAAACACCTCCCAGGTCTCTTTGAGCTCAGTGAGGTAAGTTTGGGCCATAATTAGGCTATTTGACCTTTGATTTATGAGCGATCTCTTACTAGGAGGCTACTTTGAGGTCTGCCATTGAGTGATAAAGATTTGGAAGAGCACAAATAGTATGAAAATCACTGATGAATGATTGACTGGTAAAACTACACTGACCAAGATATAAATACAGTGCACTCCCGTTACAACGAACACGGTTATAACGAAATTTCGAAATTTTAACGAAGTAAAACTTCTGGTCCCCAAATTATCGCCATTAAAGTCTATGGTACAAAATTCGCTTATAACGAACACGGTTATAGCGAAATTTTCGTTATAATGAAGTCTTTTTCGAGCACCACTGACAAAGAAAAACAAAAGAAATGTGCTCCGTTATAACGAAATGCGGATCGCTTTCGAAAATACGTAGCGGAACAAGGCATTTACAGCATCTCTGCATGTGTTCGCTTGGTGTGTCACACACAGTTTCCGAGGGGGACTTGCGTTATTGCAATACAATAATCTGAAATTGATTAACTATTTGTTTTATTGTTCACATAGCTTTCCAGTGTATGACGAGTATTCAACAAACAGAATATCATATATGCGTGGCTTCCTTGTTTTCGTTATACATGTATATTGTATTTGTTCGGTTATAACGAAATTTCGTTATAACGAAAGAAAACTGCCGGTCCCGAGCATTTCGTTATAACGGGAGTGCACTGTATAAAAGAAACACAGAAAATTTGAAAGCTGTCTGGGAAAATCAGTAAAAGCAAAAGGAAGCAAAACAAAATATATGGATACCTTGCTGAAACGAGCTTGCTTTAACAATGAGATACTGCTTGTAACGAGGTAAATTTGGCGGTTCTGAATTTCACATTACTGTATTTACATGCTCCTGTTTTTAGCACATTTACAAGTACCAGTTATAACGAAACAGAATCAGCTGTCCCAATGACCTCCTTATATCAAGGTTTCCCTGTAACATTGAAATATCACACAAAATTTGCTCAAGCTATGTAATACATAAAAGAGGTAACTGAAACAACTCCAACATCACTGCAGACAATGGTGTACATTAAGACGGAAGCATTGTTTTTGTGCATATTCTATAAACATGTCGCCTTACTCCTGCAAAATCAGAAAAAAAAAAGATTTTGCAAAACAACTTATCCTAAATGCTACAACTTTTGATATCAAATGGCATTTAATAAAGTATGACAGGAATCAGCTCATGAATTGAATATCAATGTCTCATTCACAGGTTTTTAAATTACAATAGGAGGTGGTATTATGCTGCAATATACTGTACACAAGATTTATAAGAAATATTGTATTTATAGGTATAATCATGAGTGATTTCCTTTTTTAAGCCAGTTTTAAACCCTCAAGTCTTAGCACCATATTCACTAAACACCAATGATGATAAATTGCATGACATGCAAAAGAGGATGGATAATTACAAAAAAAAAGCATCTCCTAGAGTCATCTTTTACATACAACATACATCAGTGTAGTTACATTTATTCCAAGACAACTTTTCTGATGACAGTAATAGTATGTCTGTGAATGTTCTCAGTCATCCAGGTAAAGTATCTCATGAACTATATCAGTAAATCTGGTCAACTGGACTTACTTGTAATCTAGAGTAGCGACGTTTCCCCGACCCTGTTACGGGTCAACAGCCAATTGCCGCTAAAGATCAGTCGGCCTGATGAAGCGTCGCGGAGAGGACGTGAAACGTCGCTACTCTAAATTACAAGTAAGTCCAGTTGACCAGATTTACTGATATAGTTCATGAGAAAGTAATAGTAGTTCAATATCAGACATTATAAAGGGTAGTTGGAATGCTGCTTGAATTTTAGTCAGAAGTTTACAAGTACTCAACACTTTGTTGCCTGCAGATGTGATGATGAAAACACTTAAGGTCAACTGGTCAATATTCTTACTATTTTTTCAGATCTCAGCTGCATTTCATCAAGACAATAACTAAGCATTCAAGGTTAATCATATCACACCCAAGATAAGCTACAAGACAGATAGTATATCCTGCAATGTCCTATAGCTTTAACACTCTGTCCTGATACTATACTTCACTACATCACACTTCATTTTTATTACACTACATTACAATGGACTACAATACGCTACACTACACTACACTACACTACACTACACTACACTACACTACACTACACTACACTACACTACACTACACTACACTACACTACACTACACTACACTACACTACCCTACACTAATAATTGAACTACACTAAACTACACTTAACCATTGATCTATTGCAAGCAAGACTGTTAGACATCTTCTACATATCTGACAATGGTTTCATGACAGAAAAGACTCCTGCAGGATCCCTTTAGGCCTGGGAGGGGTGAAACTAAGACTGACTGAATTTATCTTGGACTTCATTGTATGTTCACTTCCACGGACAGTACATTGTTGTAAGCCCAGTGAAAATTGAAAGCACATCATATTGGCTGCATACAAATAAAATGGTTGATGTGAATTGAACAAAAAGAGTTAAGAGTGTCCACTTTAAATCGAGGAGTCATAAATGGAGCTCATTAACATCCTATATTGCAAAAGGTTGCAAGACAAAATGGTCCAAATCACTTCCACGGACAGTACATCATTGTATGCCCAGTGAAAATTAACAGCACATCATATTGGTTGCATACAAATAATATGGTTGATGTGACTTGAACAAAAAGAGTTAGAGTGCCCACTTTAAATCAAGGAGTCATAAATGGAGCTCATTAACATCCTATATTGCATAAGGGTGCGAGACAAAAATGGTCCAAATCATGGATTTTTGGCATTGAGTTGATGTCGAAACCTGGCTATGTGCCTAGCCCACTGCATACATCAAAGTTGTGCGTGTATTCCATCATGACGACCCCAGTCTGGTGCCACCATAGAAACGCTATGACAACCAGGATATGCCACAACTGATGGCTGCTCCCTATGTAATCCAATTTACCTGCACAATCAAAACAATCAAAATAACAGATACACATGCATGACAACACTTTATCTATATAGTTAACTCATGCAAAATAAGTATAGTATAGTGAATGTGCCCACAAAACAGCAATTAGGGGAGAGGCCAAGGTATGGTGGACTGTTATAACGATCACTGTTATAACGAAAATTTCAATACAGCGAATAATAAAAATTTTAGTTGCATAATCAGCATGTATATATCTTTATGTACTTTACTGTTTGGATATGACAAAATCTTGATATAATGAAAAAAAAAAAATGCTGGTCCCAGGGACTTCGTTATAATGGAGGTCACCTGTATGCCAAGTTAGGTGCACATGCATGACAACACTAAGTCTATAGTTTACTCATTCAAAATAGGTACAGCCTGGTGAATAGATTTTCATAACATCAGTCGATTTGGACAGGTAAATTATGATGTATGTTTGGTTTTCAAGTTCACATCTTATTCATGTTACTCGATAATGACTCCTTCAACAATTCTTGACCCTATTTTAGTTAGGATATCAAATGAATGTCTAAAGTAGAGGCATAAAACCACTGTGGTCTAATGACAGAAAATGTATGTCCCTTTCCACTCATGCTGCCCAATGTTTGAAAAAAAGACATTAATAATCCACCACATTACTATTTCCACTACTCTAAGGTTGTCTGACAGAAGTGAAAATCATCTTAGGAGTACACCTTACCATCTCACCTACCTGGAAAGCAGATTTCAGGAAATTTTGTGGCAAAGAAAACCAGGGCTGTAAATCCCAGTAAATACAGCACAACAACTCGAGGTAGCATCATCTAGAAACACGAGAATAGAAACACAAATAATGCTTTGCAAGATATCATGGAATGTTTCGGATGTACACTTTGTGACCTGATGACCTGCCAAATGTTCAAATAGGAGAAAGGCAACTTTGTCAATATTAACTTTCAGCTATGCTGCAGTATTCTTTCAAAGGTTTACTATAAAGTTTCCATTGACAATAGTATCATAGGTATACACTTTATCAAAAATGACTAGAAATACAATGTATTCTAACTTCTATTTTTCATACAAGGAGCAAGACAGAACTTTACTACAAAGTTTCTGTTGGAATATAGCTATATGGTATCGGTTATCTTTGTAAACATTCTACTAAACATACTACTAAATATTGTAAGGAATAAAATCATTTACATGAGAAATTCACTTTTGAATAAAAGGCAAATATTGCTTGGCAATAAACAAATTCTGTTCCGGCATGTCCATATCATTATCAGAAACATGAGAAAATTATGACATTTGATTGTCAATAACAAGCATAATTTTTGCTTTTGCCACTTATAGGTAATGGACATGATATATCACTTACCAAATATCTTGATTGTGTAAATATCAGATGGAAAATTTGCGATTCTATTAAATATCCGGTAATCCAAATTTGATTTGGGCTTCAACTAACCTCTATCGTTAGTCTTGACAGGTCCACGGGATGGAGAATATAACCATGGTTGGTACAAGCTCAAGAAGTTTGGCATGTGCTTTCCCAGTTAATGAAAGTTTTCCTTGCTACTGAATTAAAAAGTTTTATGGATGCGCTGAACAAAATCCTCGCCAAATGTACGCCTTTCCCAGCCATTTTATTACCTTCACAATGGGAGTGTTCAGTCCCCCGTACAGGTAGACCCAGTGAATGGTGGGGGCTAGGCCGAACCCCACCATGGCTGTAAAGAGCATGAGGCGGCGTGTGTACCAGTGCGCCGTCAGGAAGCGCGGGTGCATCTGAACGACGAATGTGACAAGGATGAGAGCCGTTGCGATCATCAAGTAGATGTCCCTCCAAAACTGCATAAGAGGAAGCAGTTGAAGATTTTTGGAATGTGAAATTCAATTCTCCTTGCCACTTTTCAAGCAGAAGAAAATGTGGGATATGACAGAATGGTTACCTCGCCAGCACAGCAGAGCATGAAAACAAATTTGGTAATGAACTAGAAAAGCATTCAGAGAGTGCACCAAGCAGCTCATTTCTGCCGATATTGTGATTTCCACCCTATATTATAGTAAGTGCTACATTCATATCATCTGCATGATTAGATTCCTTGACCATCAAAACATACCTTTAACATTGTACCTGGTTATCAAATTGATATCATTGTTAGTTTAAAAGTTATTAAAAAATGGCCCTATTTCACAATGATTAAGAATCCTTCAACAAATTTACAAAAATTCCTGGATCAAGATGATCCACATCACTACCAGAATTTAATCATCTGTTCCTTGTGTCATTATCAACTTTTCCAGAAAATGCAGTCCAAATCTGTTCACTTTTTTGAGTTGTTTTGCAAACAAATAAACAGGCAAATCAATGCCAGCAAATACATAGCACCCTTGGTGGATATGAATAGGCATAAAGATGATGAACACAAAGGATGCCCACATTGGGGACAGAGAATGATATATTAACATTATTGTCATTTCATATGAGGGCCACTTTCAAGTGAGATATTTGCAAGCTACAAAGCATATCATCCCAATGCTTGTTTAAAAGGAAAACAATCACAAAACAGAAAAGCAGTGAGTCTATCAACAGTATGTATTAAAATAGGTCCTCAACCTCTGAGTGCTTTGATGGAGAATATCTGAAAAAAGAGTTCCTTACATCTTTAGTTGTATATTCTGTCTTATTGTACAAAATTCATCATGCATGCAAGCATATTTGTTTAACTTTAACAGTCACAAGTAGGCTTATGTGTACACTGTATTCAATCTATATGGAATTGATTATATCTGAGAAGCAAAGGGTTAATTGATAACTAGCCATGCAAATAAAACTTTGAGAATGAGTTGTATAGTATTTGAAACAAACCTACAGTATCAATACACACGATGTGCCAATGGTGTGCAGTTCATGCCCATCTGGTCCTATATAAGGTAATCATATTTATTGGACAGTTACTCATGTTGAAGACAGGGATCCTATAAAGAGTAAACACAATCAAATGAACAAGAATACTTACTGTGAAGCAGCAGTACGCATAGTAGATGCCTGGAATATAGCACCCAAGGATCCCCACAGATATCCCTGCGAGATCGATGCTAAACCAGCGTTTGTACACATCCTCGTTGGCACCGGAAAAGAGGTGGTAGCCGGCTGACGCAAACATGGCAAACTGCGGGTTTCAAATGTTTGAAAATACAAAACAAAACAAACATAATCTTGGGGAAAATAAAATACAGAGCTAATCATTTACAGAGTAGTTAAATCATTCATAGAATGGAGTTCAAAAGCCCACATACAAGCAAGAACATTCATTTCATGAAAGAACATTTTATCTACATAATATACACAAAAGCAAGCATGCAAAATTAGCTACTGGCGAAAGGGAATCATATTCATATAAACACACTAAAGATTATTAATTTTGTTCTCAATTTGTACTCTTTTCCCATTTAACACATGTGAACAGTGGAAAAAGCTCAAAATATATTTGCAGAGCCCGCTAAAATGACAGAATTTCGAGCAGAGTGTTCTGTACACAAAACCCTCATGTGAGATGTTGAACAATACACCTCAGACGTTTCATCAGCACAATGAGCAAGTACTGTAAAAGTGGAAATTTTCGCGGTGCTGAAATTTTCGCGCATTTCCCGCAACCAAAAACTAGCGCGAAAATAAAAGCACGCGAATATTTTTACTTGCCATATGTTCCTGTGCGTGATGTCTTGATTCCGCGGAATTAAAAACACGCGAAACTCTTTTTACCCGGCCAAGCGCGAAAAATTAGTCGCGCGAAAATATCCACTTTTACAGTAGTCAAGATGTCACACATCTACACATCTTTTCATAAAACAGAGAAAACACTGTGGCAGAATTTCATATTTGATCAAAAAGTCAGAATATATGTATCAGCATTTTCACAGCACCTCCAAGATACAGAACTGTTGGCAGCTCTGTACACAATGGCAGCATTATTAGGGGGACAAGTATGAATAATGTTGCATCAAACTCTACACATGAAAATAATGCAGATTTCTGACCTGATAGCAGGCTAAGAAGCCTGTGTAGATGACATGATCGAATGTTGACCCCTGGTAGTATGGAATCACGACGGTGTTGTCATAGATGGTAAGCCCAAGAAACAGGAAGAATCCAAAGATATGGGTCCACACGTTGAGCGTCTCATTGGACCAGCGACACAAACTGGAGCCACACAAATGGATACAAAAGATAAAGCGTTGCTATGTAATACTTACACACAGTTTCAATTTCACCTGCTACAAAATTAGACCTGCTGCAACACAAAATTTATGCAGAATGAACAGTTGACAGAAAACAAATAATGAGGTGATAAAACATACTGGAACATCTAAAAAAATATAAACTTTGTGATGATGACAGGTAATGCGATGCGGGGAATTATCATTGATAAGGCATGAATGTGATTGTTAAAACTACATAACGTCTGTTGAGAATGAGGATGTTAAGTTGCCACTAAACTAATTTCAACTGACGATAACTCATTATTTCCAGCATCTAACAAACACAACACATTTAAACAAAAGATATTCATTCTCTCTCTCTCCCTCTCTCCCTCCCTCTCTCTCTCTCTCTCTCTCCTTTTCTGTTTCGATGATTAGGGGCACAGGCACCATAAAAATTTAGTGAATAAGTTTTGCAAAAGAAAAATATCTCAAAGAAGAATATATCAATGTCAATATAAAGCCAGTTCATAATCAGCCCATGTAGACACTGGTACTCATTACCTTTTTTTACTAGTGTACCTAACAATTTATGGCAGTCATGTTCAAACAAAGAATTAACTTGCATAGACTGGATGACCAAAATGGTCCACCAATTTACACTTTGAGAAGCATCAGCTTCATTACTTTGCATAGACTTTAATAATCTTTTCTTATCAATACTGCAAAATTCTATGCTTGAGTTGAAACTGTTGCTGTCAAGTGGAAGTGCTGGCAAGCACCATTCATTTCAGTGAATAACATGACTGTGGATAACATAAAAAAATCATTACATCACAGATGTGATATCCTCATTTCAAGTGAATCTAAAAACCATCATGTCTGTTGGTACAAATGATCTTTTACTGCTTACGAATGCACAAAGTAGAACTACGAACTGGCTTAATGTTGTGTCAATTACAGAGATGTTATAGTATCGGTTGAGGTGAGGATTCAGCTTTTATCCCATTGAGGATGGGCTGATTTTGCTATCAACACACATTTCCAACAGACACTTGCCCGAGTATACTCGGGACTCATCCTCAACAGGATAACAGTATGTGAGACACTTTGAAACCACTTTATGAAATGTTAAAGGGCATAATATTCTAGAGGGACTCAAAGCTTATAATGCATGATGATGATGAAAATCAGTTTTGAAATGGCCGAGACATCCAAAAACAAAGTAAAACAAAGCCATCCTAATGAAAGGTGGGCCCCCCCCTTTCATTATAATCACTTTGTTTTGAATATCCCAACCATTTCAAACCCAATCTTCATCAGATAAACATTGAATTCCTCTTAGAACTAGCTATATGCTCTTTCAAATTTCATACGAGGTTTCTCATTATCTTAAAAAGAAAAAAATCATCATCAAAAAGTATTGGAAACCAAAACTGTACTATTCCTTTGAAGTACATGTTCATGGAAACATAGAGCGATTACCTCTTCACACACTGCCCACTGGACAGAAAAGCTCTGTAGCCATGGGTGATGTATGGGTTTCCCTGCATAAAATGTGGAATTTCAGCATAGGAATACAAAGGCAGCGGCTTGGTGTGGTCATCTGAGAAGTTGATTGTATTTAGCGTCATATCTCGCAAGTTGATCATGGCTGCTGATGGGGCCCTTGAATGAATGAATGACAAAAACAAAACAAAACAAAAAACTGTAAACTTTGCAATGCACAATTCACCTGAATCGATCAGCTTCATATTTCGGCTTAAACTCTCGATTTTAGGTAACTGAGAAAAAAAAAAAATGAAAAGAAGATTTTGATGTTGCAATGCACAGACTAATAGATAAATTGGTTTTACAGGGTAGCAGACATTATTATAACAAAGCCACATCCATTTCATCAAAGTTAGTATCAAAGTTGATGAATAGGGATTTAGGGAACATGCAATCATCACCTTATTACATCGCTAGACCTAATTTGAATTAGTTTTGTTTATTCTTTCTTTCTCTCAGAAAAATGAGAGAGAGAGAGAATTAACAAAACAATCAGCAACATCCACTAGACGAGAGGTATATTGCTGCCTTCATTCATCCCACAGTTCAGAACTTCAAGAACATTAAGCCATCTTAACTGCGACCAGCCCGAAAGCGAAGCATTATAACTGTGCACAAGGAGCGCCCCGGGGTTAGAAGCAATCATACTCCATAGTCAATACTAACAATTCACTTCTAAAGTCACAGGTACGGAGTCACAAGTTGTTGCGTGGATGCCAGCACCCGAGATGAGCCGAGACTGAGAGGTTGGTCAGAGAATGAAGAACCCATCTCCATCGGCAAACATATTATGGTTAGCCGGTATTGGTAGGCCTTGCCCTTGGCCTTGGTCTTGTACAGCTACATTAAATTACTTACATAATTTACATGTACCCCGGTAATTGTAACATTTATAGTCAGGGTAACCCCGGGCTCTCCTTTCACTTTCAGCGTTCGGGCTGGTCGCAGTTAGTCAGGGCAGCTAAAAACAATATTTAGAATCTATATCAGTACATACAGAGCTACCAGTACCAAGTCTCACGCATTCTGCGTGAGACTCAAGCATTTAGGGGCAATCTCACGATCTCACGCATGACACCCATTTTTCTCACGCATCGGGCCAAGTCTGCAACTTGGGCCTATAGCTCAAAAGATTAAAGGACAAGTCCACCTTCATATACATAAGGATTGAGAGAATGCAGCAATGTTAGTAGAACACATCAGTGAAAGTTTGAGGAAAATTGGACAATCCATTCAAAAGTTACGAATATTTTAAGTATCTGTGCAGTCACTGCTGGAAGAGAAGACTACTACAGTGTATGATGTCACATGCGTACAACTATATAAGGTAAATAAAAAGAGAATTTCACAAAACTTTACTTTTTGAATAAAGTGCATATTTCTTCGACTTGCCACTGACGTATGTTAAGGGTAATATTATTCCCCCTGCCTTCTGAAAGAGAGAAGTCGAGTGTTCTTTTGTTATGCGAGAAAAATGGAAATATGTTGAATTTTCTTTATTCTTTCTTTATATCGTTGTACTCATGTGACATCACAAGCTATAGTAGTCTTTTCATCCAGCCGTGACTGAGCAGAAACTTAAAAAATCCAGAACTTTCTAACGGATTGTCCGATTTTGCTCAAACTCTCACTGATGTGTTCTAGTAATATTGCTGCATTCACTCAACTCACATGTCTATGAAGGTGAACTTGTCCTTTAAAGTGATAGTTGCAAATGAAGGTATATTTCCCTTTTGTCTTTCAAAATAAGTACAAAATAATGCACCTGATTGCACCATACACCATTAAGAGCTAAAAATTGAAAAAGCTCCCTACCGTGGGAGGCCACAGGGGGGAAAAACCCCTCCCACACCCTCGCTCGCACGCACATTCGCATGTCGAGATGCCGAGTCATGAAAATCTCACTCATTAAATTTTTTTGAACTTGGTATCCCTGTACCTGTACATACAGCAGTCTGTGTCAACGGCTCAGATCAGTACACGTTCTGCTTCTGTAGACCAGGGAGGTGGAAGAGTGTAACAGTGATATTGTGTAGAATTCTATCCCACACTGTGAGTGTCACTGCACTGTACTGAACTTCTTAACAATAAAGCTAAGCTCAAACTCAACAAAAGCCCAGACTGGATGGCATCATGGACAATGAGTTATCACTTCTTTCCTTCACCGAGTCTTGCTTTCTTAGAAGTCCTGGAACTGAATTTCTCACCTGAACCAAGCTAGACTGCAATGGGATCACTTCCGTCTCTTCCTGTCCTACCATAAACACAAACCACTGCACATGCGGCGGCCGAACTACCTACGTACAGTACGCTGACTGCGGGTATGCGGGGATTAGCGGCGCACTCCACGTCTAGCAGATCGATCCGCGATGAGTGAGGCTTCAGCTGCTCCACTGATCTACCTAGTACCTGTGTGGGCTGCCCGTGGCAGGGCAGGCTCGTCTGCTCCGGTTGGATCCGTATGATCAAAGTACATGTATTAAATTAATGCTGCTTGCGTGGACGAAAATCAAATGTCTGGCAGAGAGTGGGATTGTTTCACATTTATTTCATGCTTGCCCTCCTTTCCACGCGACTTATCTGCATTGAACTTTTGAATGAAGTTTATCGGGGCATGCAACTATTGCAGAAAGTCTGTTGACCTCCTTATACATGTACCAGATACTAGTACAGTAGTACTGTAGAGGGTAAAACAGTACCCTGCCGCTGCCTTATGTTGATCCCGCGTGCTCCTCCCCCAAATCGGAAGGTGTGGAAGAAAGGGAAAGAAAAAGAAAAAGAAAAAAGAAGGGAGTGTGAGGACTTCAAAATGTGTTGACCTACCCCAGACTATTGTGATTAATTGCCCCAAAAGAACAACAAAAGATAAGAGTAGAGGATAAAGGTGAGAAAAGATGACAAGGAAAATAAAAGTTTAAATGTTCATAGATTACTGGTCCACTGCATGCAACGCGCGATGAACAGATGGTTGCCTCAAAGAGATCATGGAAACTAGTACCGCGGGTAATCTTTTATTCATGTCAGGCAGCTGTCAGCAGTCTGTATCTTTGTCCAACCACAAAATGCACAGCTGATGAAACCTGCCATCATAACAATTTAATTCAGCTGCTCAAAAGAAGCTGTAACAACATTATTTGGTCTTATTGAAAATGAAATGTAATACCGGTAACTTCACCTGGTATTACTGGTACTACAAACACACATAAACATGCACACACTAGAAATACACTGGTATGTCTGTATAGATGAGTACATACAGGTTGTATGTATCTTAAACTCAAGTGTATAACATTATATCAACAGTATACACCTGGCAGTATGTTTGTATGCATGTATGTATGTATATTGTATGTACAAGCTAGTGTATGTACAAACACAAGGCTCTTGGGTCCTCTCTCCCCCCCCCCCCCTCATCTTTCTTTGTTTTTTTTTTTTTTTCATGTGTAAATTCATGTTGAGAAAAGATGCCCCTGGAATGTCCAGAGAAATTCATTATCATGTATGATGTGCGATGACCAAGTCCAAATCATGGAGAGATAGTCAAATGTAGAACTATTTATATCAGGGGTCCACGCATCCAGTTTTCATACACAAAGTACATGTATATTTTCTTAAGGATCAAGTGATAAAAAAGAGCTACCTGATAACAAAAACAAAATTTCTCATTCTTACACACAGTATCTATTTGCTCTGTTTCTTTGTTTTGTTTTTGTTTTTGTTTTTGCTGTATCAAAACTAGCTTGTGAGACTCTAGTATGACAGACATGTTGGGGTTTATATTAAGAATATATATGTGAACCTGAATCACAAACCAGCAAAATGCTGCTAGACATGGATTTTTAGTTAAGGACAGATTCTGAAAGAGCAGACTCTAAGCTTCAAAATGATGTATGACACAATAAAAATGGGCTATCCTTATCTTAATATTGGAAAGAAAGCACACTCTGGAAAGTGTGAACAGAGAACAGAGGCTCTGAAGTACAGTGTCTATTCAAGCACGTAATCTTTACCAAGCCGTACTAGCTTTGTGATGAATGAGACTAAAAACAGGATGTAAACCACCATATCAGTAAGGGATTATCAGATTAAGCTGAAACTTAGCATACTCTATCAACATATTCTGTCCATAATTAATGCCAACTTTCAAAGCAGTAGCATTATGCTTTTAAAAGTCATTAGAGTTGAAAAAAAAAGAGTCTGTGAAGGATTTTTAAGAAACGAAAAGGGGCCTCTAAGACATAAATGTACTACACTTACGTTGTAAATCAAACTATTCTACAATAAGAAAGGTTGTAGGAAAAACTCCTCAAAACACACTTTCCCATTCATTTAATGATCCAAAACTTCAGAATGATATTCACTGTACAAGTAGAATAGCTCTTTCAGGAAATATGCAAAACTTACAAGACTGACTTGGTTGACCCATTTCACCTTTTTTGAGTCCTCACATAAAATCAAATGGTGCGACTTTTTGTTGGATTTGTGATTCACTGTCACATATATATTTGTATATATCAATTCAAATTCCCATAAACCTGCTATAAGAAAAGGGTAAGAAGGGAACTAAACAGCTGGCCCATACTAGGATAAATCAGCACACCCACACACACTGAGGTAGTCATACTGAAATCATACAATCTTTTCATAACAGTCAGCTCTTCCGAAGACCAGGAATTAATCCCACTGCACCATACGTACATGTACTCATCAGAATTGAAATCATGACAATACAACAGTTTTAATATTCAGATCTCATAATTACAGTGCTTTAGCTTTCTTTGGACAGTGGTCAAAATGAATCACAACAGTGTTTCTTCCATGACATTGACAAAGCAATTCAACTCCTTACAGTGAAATAATAAAACAACTTCTCACAATTCTTCTCTTTTTCTCTCCTTTTTTTTTGCTGTGGAGGGTTCAGAGTGGAGATTGCCTCACTACCAGACACTATACATGTACACATTGTATGTTTCTATATTGGGAATGTGACTGTACACTTGTCTGATTTGCAGCCAGTTACAATGTAGTTTGCAGTCTCAGCACAGGTATGCACCTTTCTAACACCTTTAAACGCATCATTCGTAAATGCCTTGTATATTACCCATTTGAGTCATCCTTTCTACTGTTTTGGAAGCTCTCCAAATTATGGCCGACATAAATTACAAGTAAATAGTAGGTCTAAGATGAAGGTGTGTTATCAAGTTACAATACCATTCTACCGGCATTCAAGAATTCACCTTTTTTCTGATCTGGATTGAATACACCAACTTACAGATACAACTGCAATGTAATTAATGCAATCTTGCAAAAACCATTACCATGAGCAGAATCAGGGTAATCCCTTCCATTGCCAGCTGATACTATTAGTTTAAATCTGCAGGACAAATAGTGTCTCATAGTTGTGTGTGTGTGTGTGTGTGTGTATAAAAAGTCATAATGACTAAAGTGCAAATTCACATCATGATCACAAAATCAGACAAACAGAATGGATGAAGTTTCATCAACTTGGATTTATAATATCAAAAGTGAGGGGATTTTAAAATCCATGTTTCCAATAAATAGTGACATTGATTGTAACCTTTTCTGCAAATAGCTGGAGGTGATGATATGGGGTTGGGGCACTACATGCACCGGTCCCGAGTAGTTTTAGAAGGGAATATCTAAATTACAGGCTTTTATTTGGACCTCTTTCATTATTTTGTCTTTTCTTTTAAAAGAAATTCCTTCAACCTTCAATCCTTCAATATACTGACTGAACTTGTCAATGTTTCAAATACTCAGTCTTGGCATGATGACAATTCAAGCATAGGAGATACATGAACTTGATACACACCAAGTGAAAGAAGTACATACACATACAGCACTAGAGATGCATCCAAACAAAGCACTTGTATAAACTGTGTCAATTAAAGAGTTTGCTTGAAACAGTTTATTTGTCTCACGTGTGTCCTTGTGACATCCATGCTTTCAGTGAAATAACGGACAAATCCTGTATTCCCCTGTCCAACCATGGCAAGAGTCCTCCAAATCACATATATAGAATGTGATGGATGAAATAAAGTTTATTTCCCTTGCAAATTGCTTGGCTTGTCAGATCCATTTATAAACAGGCTTGTCGTCTACAATTTGTACTTCCATTCTCACTGGGCACTTAAACCAGTGGGAGAGCAGTTCTTCAGTGTAGCCAATCAAGAAGTAATATTTCTGGGGAGACTGGGTGCGACGCATGATGGCTGAAAGGATGATCTTGTTTGCCCTCCGCTTGATGATAAGTTCTGTTGCCAAGCAATTGTGAAACGTCCCGAAGATAAACTTTTTGATAAACAGATCCTCCAAAGTTCTTTCTGCAGCACCAACTTCCCTTTCAAGGTTTGCTGCACAAAATAAAAAACAAAAAAGCACAAACTTGTAAAGACCATGAGTGACATCATACTGAGAACATACAGACAAATACACTATGTGTTTTGCATGCTATGTATGAGTGTTGTTAATTCTTACAAGTATTATACAAAATCTAATTGATACCATCTGCAATTATGAAAACCATACAACTGATCATAATATCAGGCCTCAAATTTTATCACATTTGGGTCACGGCCACTTTTTTGAGGGAGCACAAATCCACAGAAAGGGGCACGAGTGAGTAATAAAGTGCTGTGGCTGAGAACGGTCTGATTTTAAAAGGGGCATTCCAGCCAGTGGGAGGGGCGTGGCAGCAAATTGCTGATGGCTGGCACTGGTGGATATTTCAAGCACTGCAATACTGTTCCTGGCAGTAATATGTCATTGCTCAAATCAAACACAATTTTTATGGCACAAGCAATACGGAATTCTTAACAGGAAATGAATTAATTTACTTGATATTTGTTTCAGCGTGATTTATCATGAACTGAATGTCACTGTTTGATCATTAATAGGTGAGTTACACAACTCACAAGTACAAGTGTATGAATTACCTGATGGTGCAATGTTCCTCCCCACCAGAATTCTAACAAGAAACAATCACTTCAATTTCAGACATGGAAATAATGTAAAAAAAAAAATCTTACAAGGAAGTTTACACTTACCTGCAAGGAAATTATACTAAACTGAATCAATGGGTGCATTCGAGCCCTCTCCTAAAGCGAACTGTACCGTACTGTACCCGCGCCAGAGGAGCGCTCGAATGCTCCTAAAGTGTAATGTATCGTACTGTACCGAGCCAAAAGTGGACCACTCCTCAATGTGCTCCAAAAGCGTACCAAAGTGTACCAAAAGTTCGCTGTAAAGCATGCGCGTATCATGCGCATACGTCACAATACAAAAACATCATTCTCTTTGTTTGGGACAGCTGTAAGTAGTTCAAGCGCCACGTGGATGACATTCTTCCTAAAAAATGTGTGACCTTTTCTAAAAAATAACTCGTGAGGTACGCTTTCTCGACAGAGCGCTCGAACGCTTAAAGTCTGGAACAGTTCGGTACGGTACGCTTTGGTTCAGTTCATTTTAGAGCGCTCAAACGCACCCTAAGACTTTTCCTTTAAAGGGAAGCAGTCCTGAGATTTTCACTGTACTGATAATTAAGAAGAGTAAAAAATATAAACTTTCACCAATTTATACACTTGGACATCAAAAATTGTCTCCGTACGCGATTTTTGAAAAATAATTCCTGCAAGCGATCGTGAAAGAGCCGGCAAAAAGATGCTACGTAGTGCATGCCCTACTCACCAAGTTGACAGCCGTGCCTCTAAAACCAATTTAAGTGTTCAAATGATTAGTTGCAATTTCATCATATAATGTGAAAGTTTGTGGTTTTATAATTTCAAACAAAATATTTCAAGCGTAGATATATATAATTTACGAAAAATTAATATTGTAAACATAAATTTATATGTATTTTTAAACCAAATATACCATGAACTTGACATCAAATAGGCACGGTCGTTTTCTAGCTTCCGTCCGTGTTGCATACTTCTTAGCGTAGAAACCACTCTCGCGCGCAAATCCTTACCATACCAATGTATACGATACATACACAGTACACTCGATCGACTCCGTCCAGTCGATTTTGGCATTCAAACCGAAGATAACCTGTGCATGAGAGAGTCGAATTCTTCAAAGAAAATATTGTTTGTATCTCAATATTTCTGTAAGTAGTCAGATAATCGCCTTTCCTCGAAAAAAAAAAAAATATGACGTGAGCCGGGAAGGGTAAACACAGGGGGTCGTAGGGATATGATTTCGCTCCACTTTGCCGTGCATGTCCAGTCGGCACTGGCAGCAGCTAGCTCAGTGGCACTGTACTGCATGCGCAGTCCAACCCCGGCTGCAGGCCCACGGTAAATTAAACATAGCTAGCCACTTTCCTTACCTCTCTACGCTTTTTTCCCTCGGTTCTTATATATATATATAGAACATGCATGAGCGGTGACAGGGTAGGGCTGCAGCTGCGCTTGAGACTGGAAAAGTGCGAAGGGCAAACCGCGTACGGGGTGCGTACGCGTATCTACCGTAGATCTATCATCTAGTTGTACCGTCCACACGTGCGAATATAATACACAATACATACACACACACACACAAACACACACACACACACACAACGTAGAAACAATGTCAAATACTCAGTACGAGTCGGAGTAGCCACCGACGTCTTCATGCATCCGGGTAAACTAGGGAGCGTACGGATAACGAGCAGAACACGGCTGGGAAGAGTTGTGCATCGACGACGTATGACTCTCCGCCAAGACTTGCTCATTAGCATATTCACCATGCAGAGTCACACTTTTTCAACCAAAATGTACGAGCTTATTTGGTGATTTTAAAGTTTGTTTTTGGTGAAAGTAGTTCATTGGAGGTACCAACAACAACATATTTTTTTAAATTTCGTGAGGACTGTGTCCCTTTAAACTCAACAGTATTTCAGTAGTTACCTGTATGCTTTGAGTTCCAGCTCTTCCTGACGCCAATGTAGTGAGGTGGATGCACTTCTTCATATGTCACTGGCTTCTCTCCCTTGCTGACCCGTATCCTCCCTGCTACAGTCTTGTGGCAAGCTGCTGATGTCTGCAGCTTCCGGCATGGCAGTACACTCATGGTACATGTTGCTCTCCGTATCAAGCCCTACATGAATGTGTAAAGAAGAGTAAGACAAGCAGGGCAATAAAAACAACTTTTCTCCCGCATGCTGATTGAATATTTGGGAAAGGGCCCTGTACTTACTTTTAACTAGAACTACCAATACCCATAACAGACAAGCACACATACTGTACAAGTGTACATTCATTTGACTTGCCTGCACAGGCATAACAGGCTTATATGGACCTTGCTCAATACAGAAATTTTCGCGGTATATTAATTTTCACATATTCAACCCTACTTTTGGCTAGCACAAATTCTAAAACCAGTGAAAATATCTTCACAATTGTATCTGCATGTTTTAAATAGGTTGACCATTGCACAGTGCGAACATGTTTTTGAGCCACCCAGCACAAAAAATCAATCACATGAAAATATTGATGTTTGCAGTAGTTTTGGTTTAGGTTTTTCAGTTTGGGTAGGTATTGATTGGAATCTTCTGCAGTTTTCACCAATTATGCAATGGTGAAATCAAATGCATTAATTATTTTCTTATTTTGGCAATGTAGACAAACAAATTCTTGTTAACCCAGATTGGTCTTATCTGTCCATTGTGACCAAAGAGCAAAATTTCCTCATGGTCCATAAAAAAGCCTGTTAACTTATAGTATGTACAGTGTAGCCTGTAGGCCTAATTACATGTATACAGTAGACCCCCAATAGTGAGGTGCCCACACCTCGTCAGGGGCCCGAATATCGTCCTGTTTGGCAATTTTGGCTTCATGTTAAGGCACATATTTGACACATTAGAGCAAGTCCTTTCTTCATCAAAACACGCATACTGTGTTGAAAATGTATATCTCTTATAAAATCCGGAGGCATATGGACAAATATTGATTTTCCTTAAAATTAGAATGATTTTTCCAACGCAACCAATCTTCGAAGCTGTACTTTATGTGTATTACTATAGGCACTTCCGGGATCAGGCTTCTGGTAGTCGACCTCTTTCGTGCGCGCGCGCCACTGTTCAATTGGCCCCGTTTTCATTTGTACGCACCGAGTGGTGAGCGCTTACTCTATTACATATAGAACCTCTTTGTATTCCACATTGTTCGCATTTGACAAAGCGAAGACAGCTGCAAATTTCTGGTATCGATCAGTTTACACATTCAGTGAACTTGTTGTGATTCTATTGCAGTAGAGTAAAATATCCCGTTTGCGGCAGTTTAACATTGTTAAGAGTTTTTCCAACTTGTAAACAAATCAGGCAAATTATTTTCAACCATTTCATATATCATAGACAAGATTATTCATTAACGCAATTGTTTTCATGAAAGAAATTTACCAGTGACCAACGCAGTTTTCATGATTTACCAGGGCAAAACCCGGCACAATTTTCGCCGATAAGGGCGATATGCGACGTAGTATTTCTGCTTGCGGCACGATGTACAATCCCTATGCAATACGCGCGTGCTCCGTGATCTTTAGCTGAACGCCTTCACATGTCTCGCGAACATTGCGTAAGCGCCAATTCCCATAGCGAAAGCACGTGATAATAGCGTGCGCACATGCATTGGCCGCAAACAAGATCGCAATTCTGGCGGTGTTGTTAGTGTCTTTCTCGTGTTTTTCTCATTTTTTTCGACGGTAACATCCACTTTCCGAAAAAAATGGCGGCCCACATCGGCTCGCGAAAATTCTATTTTACGTGAGGATATGTTTTCAAAATCCATGAACATCGAGAAAATGACAAAAAATCCAGTTTCTTGGACCATTGTTTCTTAACTGTTATGTTAAGAAGTACCGAAAATTTCATTTTGGATGCGATATGTTGTCATTTAGGTGAGAAAATTTCACTTTCGTCAGAGATAGTGCCCATTTTATCGGTTGGTTTTTGTTGATTGCTAGTGTGTTAGTATATGTGTAGTGTGCATGTAACAGTGCAATGCTGTGTTTAGCTGTATATTACCGTGTATGTTGTACCTGCCGCGAACGGCTGCACGGCCGCTTACTGACGCAGTTACTCTAGACCCGATTGGAATCTTCAGCATTTTTCCTGTAATTTATGTGAGTGGGATTTCATAGAATTTAAGTGACGAAATGTGATTCAAATATGCATAAACATTAACTATGACGAGGTGCGGGTCATCCAAGTAAAACCTTTACTCAGTAAAATTTAAATTTAGATCTAAAAGTAGGGTATCGCGAACATAGACAGAAAGATCCGTCTGTCCGGAGGACTCTTTTACATTTTGCCATTGACGCTGTCCTCCGTAGACAGACGGAAGGTTGCAGTACCCATTGCTGTGTGGATGTTCTTAACCACTGTCTCTATGGAAAATTGGGTGAGGTACCTCACCCTTCTCGATTGCGTCTAATTCACGGCCCTAGGTCGGCAAATTTAAGCTTGTATGGTGAAATTAGCTTTTTAAGAATACATAAAACTCACCAGATTAATGAATAATCCAACATTTTAGTAGAATTTCCAACGTAAAACACAGTCTGTCGCGTCGTCACATTCAAACTGCAGAAACATACACTATGAATCTATTAGCCAATCACATGCGAGGTAGTTTCTACGTGTTTGTTTTACTAAAACACGTACCTCGCATGTGATTGGCTTACAGATTCAAAATGGCGACTTACTGCTCGCGAACGGCGATGTACTGCTCGCGAACGGCGATATTGCGATATCGATAAAATTTCTGCGTTATAACCGAGTTTATGTGAGAGTATTTCGATTGCACAATGTGAGAAATTTATCCCAAATATTGCTGCATAATGTGTCATGTCATGTCAAACTTATTTGAACGTAAAAAAGCTGTCTGAAATTTGGTTTATCGTAACGTTTGATCTGTGCGCTACTGCTCCACACAGGAGCCGCAATCATTGACTTCGGTCTGTATACGGAGGGGATCCGTGAAGCCAGACGCAGTCTCCGCGGAACATTCCCCGACGGACAGATACAGACCGATCTTTCGGTCAATCGCGAACATACCTACATACATAGATTAGAATTACTGGGACTAAAATGCTACACTCCATGTGCAAGAATGTGCGAGACCATGTCATGAGACACCAGTTCAAAAACGATGACACAGACTACGAAAATAGTACAAAAGCAACAAGAGAAAATGTCAGAAATGCGTATGCTGACCAACATTAACTATTCACGTCACCATAACTCTGTAAAATACAGCACAAGAGGTAAACTTGATTCTTACAGAAGCTTGGCATATTTTCGTAAGAGCACCAATGGAAGCTGCCATCTTGAATGCATTTACAGTTCCTGCCGGTTATTGTAATGATTGAAATGAAAAGTAAAAGTTTTTTATCTTTTTTTAATCTACTAATATTTAAATAAAAAATAAAAAGTGCTTTATTGATATTTTTTAGACTTAAAAATTTATAATATACTTTCTTTGTTCAATATTTGTTCACGAATTACCCACTCATCCATACCTCCACTATCAGTTCCGCGGGTAGTGTGATTCATTTCCGTAAACATAATTTCTCCGCTTTCCGTAATACACAACACACGGGATACACGTTGCTTCCATGAATCCGCAAAATTATTTGGAGAGCTAACACTCAACAGTCAGTTAGAGCGGAGCTGAGGAGTGAGCTGAGCAGAGCAGAGGTGAGTGGCTAGCCCCTGCCCTGGTCCCCCTACCATTTGCGTCCCACCGTAGAACTTACATTAAGAAGGACCCCTAAAGTAAAAGGTGGAATCATGCATCCACACAACTGGTTACTACTAAATTTACATCGCATTGTAATTTACAGCTCTTTTTAAGTTTTATGTAAAAGAAGAAAGAGAAGAATAGCTTTAACGTTCATACTTATTCTCTTTTACTAAAAGTTTTAGCTCTCTGGCCTCTGCTCTGATAGTGTTAAATAAGTCCGGGAAACCCGCTCATGAGGACCGCTCCCGCGTACGAGGATCGAGGACTGCCCCGCCTCATGAGGACCGCCCCCATGCCTCATGAGGCCCGGGGGGAACGCCTCATGAGGCCCCCCCCCCCCCCCCCATTCATTTCTATTCATCTCACATCTGATGTATTAATTGTCGCAACTTTGCACGAGTGCCCATTAAAACACACATGTTTTAATGGGCGCTCTGCATCGGTTGATTAAAACTCGATTTTTGGAAAAAAAAAACAGATAGGATTTTTTCTTCTTTTCATCATGGATAGTGGACATGTGTGTGTAACAAAAAATCACTGTGCAAAGTTGCGACAATTCATACGTCAGATGTGAGATGAATAGAAATGAATGGGGGGGCCTCATGAGGCGTTCCCCCCAGGCCTCATGAGGCATGGGGGCGGTCCTCATGAGGCGGGGGGGCGGTCCTCATGAGGCGGGGGGGCGGTCCTCATGAGGCGGGGCAGTCCTCGTACGCGGGAGCGGTCCTCATGAGCGGGTTTCCCGGACCAAAATGTGTTGGACTGTTGCCACTGCACTGTTGGCTTTAAACTTTGCATCTTTTCAAACCTAGCCAATGCCAGATCTTTTGAGAGGGGTCGAGTCTCCGGTCTAAAACAGTGCAGTGGTGTGGTTCACTGCATCTGCAATCTGCATGTTCATAACTAAATAAACATCTTATCTGTGTCTGTAAATTTACAGCAGATCGAGTGCAGAGCCTGAACTGAGGAACATGGATTCAAAGGAGCTTCATCACCGGAAGAAGACACAAGTGAGATCAGACACCACTGGCAGCAAAAGTGCAGGCAGCAATGTAACCAATGAAAGGAATGCGAGTCCTGCTGGTGGTGTGGACTGGAGATGTGCCCTTCTCATCTTTGTGATAGTGTTTATCACTGGTTTCACAATCAGTCTGTTGTCTTCCGGGATGATGGGCATCTTTCCAACGTACCTTGATGGTATAAGACTTTGGAAATGGCAAGGGGGTGATGATGGACATCATCAAATGGGGCAGATTGATGAGGATTTTTCACAGTCCATGTTTTCTGAGGATCAAGGCAGAGCAAGAGGCAACGAGCCCCTTCACCAGGATTTGCCCAAGCGAAAGAGTGAGAAGGGGCAGCCTCCAAAGCCGACTTTAACGATGCCAACAATTTTATGGTGGACTGATGCCTTGTATCCACATTCTCACAGAGGACATATTTCTGAGATCACTTGTGGTGAGCACAAATGCTTGTCAACCAGCGATAAAAGGATCCTGGCTGACCCACTCACCCGTGGCATACTCTTCTATGGGACTGACTTTCGGGCTTATGAAGCTCCCTTGCCTCGAAAACCCTGGCATGAGTGGGCCTTGCTTCATGAAGAGTCACCCATGAATAATTATGTGCTAATCCATACCATGAAGCAATTCAATCATTCTGCCACCTTCAAGAGGGAATCGAACTACCCAACGACAACACATGCCCTTCCGAATCTGGACTACCTCACACAAAGAAAGCCTGTTCCCATTGAGGAGAAGAACAAACTGAGGAAGACGAGCAAGTTGGCCCCAATACTTTATGTGCAGTCACACTGTGATGTTGCTGCAGATAGGGACCGTTATGTCAAGGAGCTCATGAAGCACATCAGGGTAGATTCTTATGGTAAATGTGTGAACAACAAGAAGATGCCCGAACAAATGAACGATCCAGTGGAGTCGATGGAAGCAGAAGATTTCTATGACTTCATCGCAAAGTACAAGTTTCACCTGGCATTTGAAAATGCCATCTGCGATGACTACATCACAGAAAAATTCTTTCGACCATTTCATGTTGGTTCCGTTCCCATATATCGTGGCTCTTCATCCGCTCAGGACTGGGCTCCAAGCATAAAATCCTTCATTAATGTTGATTCCTTCGACACTCCAGAACAGTTAGCATACTTTATCAAACTGCTGGATGAACATGATGATGTGTATTTGAACTACCTGACATACAAGGAAAATGGGGTCACAAATGAGCATCTAGTTGAGCACATGCAGAACAGGAAGTATGCAGTAAATGAGTGGGATAAACACAGCTTCATTTCTGGATTTGAATGCTACGTATGCGAGAAGATCTCGGAGAGGTACAGAGCTGAGCAGGGGGATGTCCCTCCTACGCATCCATTGCTAGAGAGGAAGATCGGGCAGGGCATCCAGATGGGATGCCCACCTCCAGGACCCTCAGTTGGGAAGCTGGAAGATGTTCCTGAAAGTGAAAGGTACGGTTTTCTTGACTTTTATTAAAAATTTTTCCCTTTTTTTTTCAAGATTTGATATCTGATTTGGCATGCTGTACATGTACCCTGGGATACCATTGTAACCTGGAGTACGACGTTGTGTGGCGCCATCTTGTGTCCATTATCATCCAGTTGTGCAATGTTGTCATGGCGACTAATTTCTCATCATTAGCACCAGCATCAATCGGCACGGTGATATTAAAATGATCCCAATGGCTAATTTCCTTCCATGTCAACTTGTGTAATATACACTGTAGTCACAATGAGGATAATACAAGTTTCACTAAGTAACCATTCAAGAATAACTTCTTTTTTTCATAGAACAACATTCATTACACAATCATGTACCATAAAAACATTAAACAGTGAAGATTAAAATGAAGCTATGTAAATGAGAAAAAATATATATTATTTGCATGCATTAATTGTTGCATAATCACGAACAAGAAAACCTGTTCTTGCTTACAATGTAATAATGTTCAAAATTTGTCACACATTTTTTGGTAGCCCAGGGTACTGCACTGAAAAAAAAAGATAATGAAATGGGAAATTTTCATTTCGTACCCCAGGGTATCAAATATTGCATCATTTGTTTCTGGGGCAGGTTAAGTAAACTTCATTCCATACAGACAGTGACTTTCTTGAAATGAACTTAGGGAAGTCAGACAGAACGTTGAAAATGGACCACAAAATAATTGTTTTGGATTCTAAAGTTTTCATGGGCTCACAAAGCAGTAATATCTAAAGTCACAATTGCATTGAGCTTCTTCACATCAATGTGTATAGTACGATGCATGTCAGAAAAGATGGTGATGTCAGTTTGGTACACTTCTTTTGTATGAATAATAACCATTCATATGATGAAATAAAATATCCTAGAGGATTTCATGAGCAAGAATTTGGAAAGCTGTCGATTACATTGTACTAAACATCAGTGATGGAGGCTTGTCATGACATTCTTAATTTCAAGTGATTAATGTGATCACTTTTTTTGTGTGTGTGATTTATTATTTTTGGGTGATCATTTACAACATTGTAACTCTCATTAAAAATCCACAACAGTTTGTCTTCCATTTCATGGAAAATATACTTTGCAATTAGAGTACAATACATGGCAGATTTAAACCATCCTAATCTGTACTGACTATACTAGAGAAAAAAAATGAATAAAATGTTTTTAAAAAAAGAAAAAGTATAGAGCTTGGATGTAGCAGAGAGGTGTCTCTGAATGTAGCGTTGAAAAAAACCACCTGATACTCACGTTGTATGCAGCATGTTCCTTATACACTAAATTGTAAAGTTATGTTGGTTCTACATTCCATTCAGCACATCTGATAGTAAAGGCTGTGTACAAAGCTACACTTGTACTGTACATGTAAAGGAGGCTGAAGTGGTTGCTTTTGTGTGTATTCTAATTACACTGTACATAGAGATACAGTATGCATGGTATGAACAAAACAAATAGAATGAAAATTTGCTCTACATTGAGGAGCTGTTTGCGACTCTGTAGATACAGTTAATAAGACGCGTACAGATTGACTGTAAATTGATCCTGAGGTCCCAGTTTCATGTACTTCTGCGAGTGAATTTGGGGGATTTGTGGCAATACAAATTACATGTAGGCTTGCTTCAGTTGATACACCTGGGACCTGATAAAGTGCATCAACATGTAGATGTACATAATACATACACTGTACTGTACAAGTAATTTGTCAACATCAACTTAATTACTTTTTCTGTCCATTTTGCATACAATTGTACATTACACACTAAGTCTAAAAATGCTATATAATGTTCAATACAATATCTAGAGCTGTTATCTTTTTTTAATCAATATTAAGCCATTCAGTTAAAAAACCAACAAAGTCTCAATGAGCATTCATTATTTGACCTCCATCAAGTTAGTTTTATAGATGTCTGTCCAGTGATTGCATAATGTTACCCCCAAATTTTTCATTCTGGCAAAATTCAAATCATTTGCCTCTTTGAAGCAATTTTGGGGCAAAGTTACTTTGTGTCTCTAAAAGATGGTTTGGAGTAATGCACTTTGGAAACAAAAAAATAAAACAACATCCCTGAAATGTACCCTTCTACTGATGCAAGGAAATGCCCACATAACATGTCATTTAGGTTACATTCCTAGTGATACCAGAACAGTGTACAACGGTACATTGTATGTCATGTGTGAAGCCATGTAGGGTGCAGATTTTATGTACCGGTACCAAAATTGATGATACGGTACATCATTTTTTGGACAATTTCACCTTGATTGGATGCAGATGGTACAGTAGCATATTTGCCTCAAGGTGACCCCCCCCCCCCCCCCCCCCCCCATCAAGTGAAGTTTTACACTCCTTTATAGTGTTGCTGTGATGCATACCGTAAAACGGGGTGAATAGGGACAAATTTAAAGTTCTCATGATTGTATTTTTTTTTCATGCAGCCCAGAAAATCAATCTTATGTGGTTATTTTATGTCCACCTAAAATACCTTTAATTTGGTATTGTGAAAAAAAAAAATATTTGGGGGAAAAGTATGTTTTTTGAAAAAAATGACGCTGTCCCTGTTGACCCCAAATTTGGGGTCAACAGGGAGGCATTTTTTTTTTCAATCCATCCAATGAATTGGATTAAAGGTAGCCAATCCCATATGCACGCCTTAAATGAAGAGTTGTATAAATACAGTGGTATGTTGAAGAGAATATCATTTTCGAAACTCCCATAAAGTATTGAAAGTGGAAGGTAACATTTAGTACATTTTTTTGACGGTTAGATTTTGAATTGAATTGTTTTCGGGGCTCACCGTAAATTCCAGTACATTACTAGGCTACCTTTCAGACCCATGTACTGCATGTGTGTCCATCATGTATATTTTGTGAAGAAAGTTCATCAACACTTACAAACATTTCTATATACATTCTTACCACACACTCTATTAGTTACTACATCAACTCTAGTACTTTTAGATTTGTGTTTATAGATCACAAATACAGAAGAATGCAACAAAAAGGCTTAAGTGTGGCTGACACACAGAACTACTGAGTAGTTGAGTTTTGTGCATTATTCAAATTTTAGATAACGGTTGACTTCTAAATTTCGAAGCAGTGGCCTAAGCAAGTCCCCTGAGGTTCATATTTAATGTTTTGCTGCATTTTGGGAGGTCTGTAAAAGGTATCCCCTACCTTTAAGGGAACAACTACAGAGTTTAAAAATGATATACAAACATTTAAGAGCAATTTATTCCATTGTTAAATCAATCTTTAACAAAAATTGCAACAGCCCAACAAAATGAGCTGATATAAAAAAATGTGACCCATGAGGTCAAAGGTTTAAGATTGAAAAGTTAGTCAAAACTTTACTAATCCGTTGAATTGCGCTCAAATATTAACCCACTTCTTCTTCAAGTGGCAAATCATGATGTACAATCTTATTCATACACTCTAAATTCAGTGTAACTTGACTCTTATGATGTTGGGGATATTTTGGGAGTTCTTACAGCAATTATAAGCTGGCACCTATAATATGGGTCTGACCCAAACAGATGTGTTATTGGCATTAAAACATGCAGAAAACAGAGAAAAGGGTCATGAAATACAAGTGGAGAAGTCCTAGCCTGTCTTAGGCAATGAAAAAAATTCCCAAGAGGGTGTGTGGGGCCAGGGTTCCCAGACCCTTCCTCCCCAAGTTAGGGTTAAAGTTCACTCTCATCTATGTATACAAAAGTGAAGCCACATATATACAAAGATCTTATTGCTCTCTTGTCAAGAGATTTAGAATAGAAATTCAAACTTTTGGAAATAGCACGACACAACAAACAATTCAGAGCAATTTGTGACATCATGCATGCAGAAAATTTAAAGGGCCAATCAAACGACACCATGGTGTCCCTATTCACCCCAGTCTAACTGATTTTTTGCCCAAGAGAAGAAAAAATGTGCTGTCACAAATTCCTGTTGGAATGATTATTTCAAATTTAAAGGTGTGTTGTAGGACCTAATAGGCTAGATTCGTGAACATTTTCAGCAAATTTCATTAATCAATGGCCACAGGAGCAGAAAAGTTTTGACCGCCCTGATTTTGTTGTGATTTTTTGAAAACTTTTTATTTGGACCTCCTGTACCCTTTAAAAAAAAATTCACATCAGGAGGACCACTTTCTGGACACTGTTGGATGGTCCTTCCGTCCTGTGATAAAATTTAAAAAAAAAGTTCAAGCAAATATGAAACATGCACATTCAAAAAACTTCTCGGTTTTGTCCCTATTCACCTCGCCGTCCCTATTCACCCCGTTTTATGGTAATTTACATTGTTGTATGATTGATACTTTACAGTTTCTTCGTTATATTGTAGGAAAATGACGGTACCCTACATTTGAACTGACAATGTACAATGCACATCTCCAAGTCACTACAGAGTGTACAACATGTGTTATACCGTACATCTTGTAGCAGTTTGTTTGATCTTACAACTTGGTGTATGTCACAATTGTATTATAAATGTAATGTGCAAACTGCATTTTTCATGTGTTTTTTTTTTCACCAGATGAGCCTGTAGGAAGAAGCCAAATTAGTAGTCCTACCAGTCCCTTATAATGTCATTATCCATTTCTTGAAAGGACCTGCCACCAATGTGTTCCTTAAAAAAAAAAAAAAAAATAGATTTGCAGTCCAGTGATGTTAGTACAATATTGTCTGTCATAGTAATATTAGTGGCTGCTATGGTAACTGTGTCTCATGTAAACTATGAATGGCATTCTATTTGATAGTTTTATTTAGAGGCCCTGTTTTTGTGCCCATCACAGGAAGGCATTGCTTGGCAGGAAGTTGCTGAATTACCCTGTATCACTTTAAAAAAAAGGCAAACTTATGATGGGTTGTGCTGGTTTCAGTGTATTTGTGCATCTCTGTAAGGAAACAAAAGTAACAGGATGTGCCAAATTTAAGCCAAAAATTCCTGTGAACTGGGATTCTACAAGTTGCAGTTCCTTGCCATTGATACTTGACACTGTTGCTGAAAGCAAGGGGCTCCTTCTGCTTCACCAAGCAATATGAGAACTTGTCATTACACTGCAGCCTGTCATGAACACATGACATCTGTACATGTACAGCATTATTTGGAGGTTGAGTTTCCCCCCCCCCCCCCCCCCCCTGATCTTCTCTGGTTTGCTTGCAGCACTGGATGATACAAACTGTAGATATTTGGTACTACAAGTACAAATTGTAGTGTACGCTAACTTTTTAAAACCAATTCAGCAGAAGTTTCTCATGAAAGACAATGTGTACATGAAGTGAAATAATTGTACATAGTACAAAACTGTAGGAATGAATGCTAGAAATATTAACTCTGTGTATCACACTGTATGCACCATGCTTCATGAGTACTGTCAACACATAAATTTTCGAGGTACGTTGTACATTGTCGCATTTTATTGTGAAATATTTTTGATGTGAGCGTGAATTCTAAAATATGTGAAAATATCTTCACAATTCATCTGCACATTTTTGACAATTGCACAGTGCGAATTCAAGAACTTGCAAATATATTTTTGAATGAATTTAATCACACAAAAATATCAACATTTGCAGTGTAAAAGTGACAGAAGGAGAAAGAGGAAGTGCAAAGTATACAATACAGGAACATTCCTTTTCAGCAGAAAAGTTATCAATTTGCCACCTTACAGCACATCTGTATTGTATAGGAGGCAATATTTTCTCAGTGTTGATTTTGCAAAGAACACATACAAGTACATAGTCACCTCAAAAATTTTGCAAAGATAAAAACTTTGCAAAGATGAAAACACTAAAATATGCCATGTAACCACATACACACTGTACACTACAAGTTTGCTCATGACTGCATTTTGGGGGTCCTTACAACTGTACATTGTACCTGGACAGTATTGAACCAAAGTATATCACTGAAGCAATATTGAAAACCTTTGTTTGTTTGTATCCTAAATATTTTGACCTGGAGCTTTTGTCCACTTCTTGTTTGGTGGCGTATTTTGGTTGCAACCACACATGTACACATTAGAAGAGGCAATGATGTACTTGCACTGAGTTTGTTCAAATAAATCTTGCTTAAAAATCTTGCTTAAATTGTAGAAAATCAATCAACTATAGCTTCTTTCCACCTAGGGTATGGTTGCTGGCTTATAACAAGACTGCAACAATTCAGTGCAAAGGGTTCAACTCATATTGGTAAATGCCTACACAGAAATTTAGTAAAAATTTAAATAATTGTCAATGGCAGACTTACATTGGTGTACACTCTTGATGAGGTGATTGAATACAGCTTCTTGTCTTCCAATTTGCATAAAATGCAAATAATACATGCATCTCCGTTTTGTGAAATTCTTCCACTTTCTCATGTTTACATCTAGATACAATGTAGGTGCAGTTAAAACCTTCACCATTCTGTTGATGTGATTTGCATTATTTTTATTGTAGAGACACCTTGAACGTGATGTAATGTTTTGAAAATATCTCTCGAAATATATGTATTTTCATATTTTCTTTTCACAGCATTCATTCCTGGGTGTCAGATTATTGGGGAATGAGACTGCAAGCTGTCGCCTTGGATAGAATGATAGCTGAGGGGGCTACAGACTCTTCCAAACTCTTTGATGTCATCGAACGAATTCACAACGAAAACCAAGGGACTGCCTAAAAACCCCACAGAGTTGTTGCCTTCAGAAGAGTATGTAGAAACAACAGTGTGGATCAAGACAGAGCATCAATATTGGAAGAGCTTCCTAAACCTTAAAGATATATATAAGTGTACCTATGAACAATCATTTATTTTATATTCTAAAGCCAAAAATGTACCTGTGTATGGTGCAGTGATACCTTCCAAACATGCATTGATTGTTGGTGATCTTAAATCATCGCTTTGTTTTTGTCAGTTTGTGCCATAGTCTACAGTGGCCTATCATGAAGATGGAAATTTACGTAATCTCACACCGCTTTTTATACATATCTCTACAAATTGGCGGTATCTCAATTCACTTGTGAAGTCACTTGACCTTGACGTTAATTGGTAATTAATGCACTAGTACTTGTCAAATACATTATGATGAGAATTTATGATAAATCTTGAGTGAAACGGTCCTTCTCGAGGTGATTGACAAATCGACTAGACTGTAAACATGAAAAAAAAATAACAAAAACACTGTATGGAATTCTGTTCCTCAAGCCCCTTTAACCCATAATAGTCCCAGAAACTGCATTTCTTTCTGATTTAAGATTACTTCAATATTCAATATGTATGTTTGGTATTCTTTTTCTTTTGGCTCTTTGTAATTCATGTATAATTATTTTATTTTTTTATTGCAGACTTTTCAAAGGCCTCGTATTATCACTGAATGTGGTGCTGATTCTTAACCTACAATGTACATTGTAGCAGTACATTGTAGAAGAGCTGTTTCTCTCTTAATGTGACAGGCTTTGCTGAGGTTGATTAATTTGTTTTTAATCATTCCCTTTAATCTATTTTTGATATGAAATATATGCAGTGGAAGTTTTATATGAAAGTGCCAATTTTATAAATTAAAACAGTATGATAATTTATGGCTAAGGACTTTTATGGATTACATACTTGAATATGCTGTAGCTGCCTGAACGTGACAATCTTGAAGACTCACTGTCTGATGCAGAGGATGTTTTATGTGCTTTATATGATGAATGTAAATTGTAAGGATCTATTTGTGCCACCACATCTTTTTTCATGAGAAACTGAACTGAAATTGAGCATGAACACATGTTTTACAATGACACAATGATTTATTGTGAGCATGTACATACAACTGTAATGTAAAGAAACCCACTTTGTAAGATTTCTACTCCACAAACATTTTAAGAATTTTCACTAAAACGATGCAACAAATCTCAGAAGAGTTTGTAAATTTATTTTCCTTTTGGCACTGCTTTTCCAATCCGGTGGTGCCATGATCCAATTTTAACATAGCCCTTTGCAAAGGCAGCTCGTTATAATTTCAGCACACGCACACAGAGAGCAGTGGACTCGCACACACAGCGCACACACAGCGCACACACAGCGCGCACCCGGCGAGCTGCGAGTGTAGGGAGCACGCTCCGATCTGATCACTGTGTGCGTGCGAGTCCATTGCAAGCTGCTTTTGCAAAAGGCAAATTTTAACTCTGCATTCAAATGGGATAGTCAGCCATCGCACATCTTGTCCAAGGCTGTTGCATATGGTGGAATCTGAACCCGAGAGATTCCCCATCCAGACCCAAGTCCAGGGGGCATTTCATGAAGTGTTTTGTCAGATATTTTTTTCTGACAAATTTACTTTCAGCCAATCATATGCAAGGATTTTTTTCTTCTTCTTCTTCTTCTTTTTCTGTGTTTTTTTTTTTTGTATTGCAAATGTGACGAACATGTTTTCTTTTAGCATGTGAAATAAATTTGAATTTGAATTTGAATAATTTGATTTCTGCAGCTTATAACAGTTTGTCAGAAAATATATATATCTAACAAAATTCTTCCTGAAATCACCCTGATTCTCACCCACTCTATTAGAGAGCTTCACTAACAATGAAACTGATTGAAAGCAATTGAGTTTCATTTTTAACACTTTTTTGGTATTTAGTGATCATAGTATTGCATTTAAACCTGTTCAATTAGTAAGAGTTACATTTCATGTCATAGACAATGATATTAGTGTCATAAAAAATATGTTGACGATTATTTTCTTAATGACAGTGTAGTCAAAGTTGCATATTTGCTTTTTGTTTTTCTTATTAAAATTTAGTTTTTAGAAGGTTGTACACTAATCTTTTAAAGATACTAATCATTGAAAACTCATGAAATACAGTTTAGTGATATTCTGCTTGAATGATGGTGACAGAAAGTGCAGATTTTGTATGAATAATAAGAAAGTTTAAATCTGTTTGTTTTCTGACTGAAACCATCAATCAAAAATAGTTATTTTACTTTGTAAAAAAAGTCTGTATCGTACAGTTTTTGGACAATTTTGTTTAATTTCAACCAAAACTTTTGTGTGTGTGTTTACACTTTACAATCATATGAATACTATGCAGATCACTATCATCCCAACAAAATATATTATGATGCCAAGGTTTATCTGAGACAAACTTTTGGAAATCATGATGGGATACAAACATATACATTGTGTAGGACAGGTATCTTAATATGTGTATAAAGAATACTGTGCAATATTCCTTTGAAGTACAAAACTTAATAGCAAAAACAGGACTGCAAAGTTTTTTGCCTGTAATGTTAGGCTGCATATTGACAAGTTATTTTGACTTTTCCATCAAAGAGAATGTGTTATGTGTGCTATTCAAACAAGGTTGAATTGAAAAAAGCTGTTATATGGTATTAAGATGATAAATCGGTGTACAGCTGTACATAACGTTCACTGTTCTGTCTTCCTTTATGTTCTTCCTCTGAAACAATCCAATATCATGTATATCTGCAATATTGACAAATTTGTTCAAGTCAGTGTGTCAGTGCATGTGAGATAGTGTGGACATACAATTGTAAGTGCCATGCATGGTATCAACTTAATATTAGAAAGCATATTATAAGCTTTCTTCAGACAAATTGTAGCTCATCATGTGGATTATAATGTAGGTGTGAATGAGGCATATTTTTCTGATGATGTGTGTTTGACATCAATCAGTCATTAAAAGCAGTAGATGTCATGTCATAATGTCATAGCTACTGTCATGAAATTCTAGCGGGCTGAAGAAATCTGATATGGTTGGTTGTTGTTGTTGTTTTATAGAAAGAAAAAAGATATGGTTGGGAAGCAACCTCTCACCTGCATTCGCTGCTGACTGTTTTGATATTAAACATGCACTGAGTGGCATTATTGTGACATCAAATGAAACGCAGAGACTAAAAAGATGGTACAGTGTGGACTGCAATTTTGACCAAGTTACATGGTACAATACATGTAGTTCAATCCTCTCACTGATTGATATATGCAATACTGCCATCTCTTGGTGGGATGTGCACAATTTTGTGTTTTTACCAACAGGTGCTCACATCAGTTTTTGTGGAGTGCATGATTGTGATATGAAAGGAAATAAATGCATCCTCAATGAGAAATTGTACATCTGATGTGCTTTTTTACAGATTCCATACTAGCAGCATTTCAAACATGTTTCTTTCTCTGTTGATCATATTCTGTACTCTGCTGGTCATCATTTTGATGATATTGTATTTCAAACATATCCATCCCAACCAATGCAATGATTAGTAATCGTGTACATGATATACAGTGTCTAGCACTAGGTATGAATAAAAGGACTGGAGTACTGCAAGCTCCAGAATTATGTATGTTGTAACACCATTGATTACCAAGCTGTATTTAGATGCAATGCACATGCATGTGTTTCTGTTGGGAAAAGTAAATAAGCAAATTAGAATAGAACAATACAGAATACCCCTCCCCCCCCCCAAAAAAAAAAAAAAAAAAAATCAAACCTGACATATTAAAAGTCTCTTTATTGTACTCAACTACTCCCGAAAAGATCTCCGTGCATTTTTTTTTTTTTTTTTTTAAATGAAGTATTGTGTCAAACCAGAGCGGCTGAATATTTTTGCAATAAATTTAATGCTTGTTAACCACAACCTCTCCCTTGAACACTACTTTCTCTAAATGCTACTGTGGCTTCTTGCATGCTTCAAACATATCGTCCATGAAACTAATCACTTACCCCAACTACAGTGGACTCCCGTTATAACGAAGTCCCCGGGACCGGCAGATTTCTTTTGTTGTATCAAAATTTTGTTATAACCCAACAAATATACAAAAAAAAACAACATAGAGCCTATAATTTTGTGACCTCGATTTTTCTTTCGCTGTAACCAGAATATTATAACCGTGGTCGTTATAATGGGAGTGCACTGTACCATACATTGTATAACTCCTTAGCCTGCAGAGATTATAACAAATGTCTATTAAAATAGAAAAGCCATCTCATGGGCCTCAAAGTTCATGTTTAGGTATTGTTTGTCACCCACCCCCTCCCCCCCCTTTTTTTTTTTAACCAGACTCTGTTATAATGAGCTCACCAGGACCAGGGAAGCACTCTAAATTTGAATAGTGAGTGTTTTCCATCATTGTTAGCTTGGCAAACAAGATCCCTCTCTCACTGGCAAAACAGATGTACACTGTAGCTGTGATGACTGAAATAGCAATGTGAGGAAGAACAGAATGAATAAAAAAAACTGTCAAGTGCTCAACATATTTGACTTTTTAGAGAAAGGAGTGTCCACATACAGGTAATGACAAGAGCAGGTACCACGGTACTTTGTAAATATCCATTTGTTATCTAGCAAGCGTGTGTTTTTATGTGTGTACATGTGTGCGTGTGAACATATGCATACAATAGGTGGGTATGCACACATGTATGCATGCTGTTGTGCAAATGTGTATGTGTGTGTGTGTGTGTGCGTGCGTGCGTGTGTGTGTGTGTGTGTATATATATATATATATATATATATATATATATATATATATATATATATATATATATAGATATAGATATAGATATATATATATCTCACTGGGGCAAAAAGACTTCGCATCTCAAAAATGTCAAATGTTCAGGAGAGAGAGAAAAAAAAAAAATGGCAGCAGTGGGATAGCCTTTCCTTTAACGTGGCACAGTGGTATCATTTTTGGGGATCAACTGATCTGACCTTTGATCCAGAAAAAAAAAAGTAATTTTCAGCAGAATTTGAGATACAAGGTCTTGTCACCCCAGCGACGATATGTGTCTGTGTGATATTCATATCTGTGCCTGGCTTGGCTCTTGTGCCATTCATGCCCTGCTTCTAGTGACTAACCACACACACACACACACACACACACACACACACACATACACACACACACACACAAAGGGGGGAGGGGGTGGTGGAAGAACTAACGTACATACATGACTGCTCTTTCAAACACAAACATGTTATTGGAGAAGGCTCTCTGTATCTAATGAGAGAAAAACAACATTATTTTGATGGTAATTGTGTTGTTTTGTGTTAAATTTTCTTTTCCAAGGGAAAAAAAAACCAAAAAAAAAAACAACTAGGCAGGCATATGCAATAGTATCCAAAAAGAAAAAAACACAGATGCAAGTGTGCACGTTGTAGATGCGAAATGTTCACTTGGATATGCAGAGAAGTGAAACCCAAGGTGTAATGTAATATAAAGATATGAGAAAAAAAAACAAGACTCTCTTGGTAGGATGTGTGTGTATGTTAGCAGAGGTGGAGGGGGGGGGGGGGGTAAGGTGAGTGGATTTATAGTATATGAAGGTAGGCCACAAAGTTAAATGCCGCAATATTCAGGAAAGGGAAAAACATTTCCACCATCCCAGCTCTTCCTAAAGGGATTCTTTTGTTGGACGATGATTCCTAAACGGGCCAGTGAGTGGATTAGTTGTTGTGGACAAAGCGGTGATGTCGACCATAAAAGGCCATTTTATGTTTCCAGCCAGACAGGTTTAAACTTGGCTTCCTTTGATATGCATCTGCGTGGTGAATTCCTTGCAGTTCTCTCACATATAATTCTAACGTACACTTGACAAATCTACCAAGTCATCCTAATTCTTCAGAAGACTCCTAGAAAGATTGAATATCACTTTAACGGGATATTACAGTTTCAGTTGAGGTGGGGATTCAGGTTTCAAACTTTTTTAATGATCATTTTTTTTTTAGACAATGAAAAACCTCTTATGAAATGTCAAAGAGCATAATTATAATTCTGAGAGGAATTCAAAGCTTATTTGATGGATGAAAATCGGTTTTAAAATGGCCGAGATATCCATAACAAAGCAATCCTAATAAAAGGTGGGCCCCATCCTTTATTAGTATACTAACAAACACAACAAACCCACCTCCCCTCCCCCTCCTCCCTTCTTTCTCAGAGCTAGCATTCTCACATCCACCATTAAAACAGACTGACAGTAGTGTGCTCTCAGGGGGAAAAAAAAATCTTCATAAAACGGCACACTTGCATTAGGACCAGACAGATTGAAGGACAGACAGACATCAGCATACGGCCATGTTTGTTCTTTGGGGGTTTCCTCACTGATTGCCTGTGTGTGATACAAAGAGACTGCTGAAATAATTAGTAGATAATGAAGCTAATAACACTGGGGGATGTCTGATGAAACTCACTTGGGTCTCCAACGGCCTCCCAGTACACACCATTAGAGTACTCACTAGTGTGAAGGCTTTGTGTGACAGTTCAATCCAAACCTCAAACAATAGCTCATTTTCATAATACCTTGCACCCTTTGCACACTCTTCTTTTATTTATGTTGAATTGCAACATCAAAGCAAATGCTGCTGAGTCCTTGGGTTGCATAAAATAAAATGAGAAGCATCCCCACCCTACGTGATTCCAGATAGATATTGGAGAGAAAATAAGTAGGAACATTTTTTTTTTTCAGTTCTTATTTTCAAATGCAGAATTTGGCACTTGGAACCTACGTGGAACCCATAATGACGTTATAAGCAGACAAACTACATGTTACACATTAATTCTTGGTATCGCCAATACCTAGGTGCCGTGTGCAGAGCAGCATTTTAGATGCACTATGGGATTGCTCAGGGGAGGAACCTTTGGCTGCATATGCACTCGGATAACAGTCTGTCTTTATTCAGGGGTATTTTCTGCTGAAGATTTTTTCGCTTTTCATCATGTGACCAGCACATTGAGGCCTTGTAGTAGTGAACCATGACTCCGGTGATCGTAAATCAGTAAAATTTTGAAAATTTTTAACTCTGTTTTTTTGTTGTTGAATTCTAAGCGGAAAAAAAAGCTAGATACGAAAGAAAAGCAGACGAAAACTGCATTGAATTGCATGGGAACTCAGACGCACACGAGACAACCGGAAGCGACAATGACGCCAAGGAATCCCACAGTGCATCTGTGACAGGGCTTTTCTGTGCATTGGCGATACCAAGAATTGCTGGCATGTCTGCAAGGCCAAGAGAAAATGTACAACTTCAAAGGCAGCCATTGGGAATAAAATGTGAAGGAAATTTGTGTAAAGAAAAACATTTCATCCATTTGCTTTAACAAAAATACTCACAAAAGAAGAGAGAGAAGGGCAGTATAAACTCTATATTTTGACTACAAATTCATCTGCAATGAACACAATCAAGGCAAGTTGACACAATACGCCATACTCTTACATCAATATTTTAATTTCCTCAATCATCTTGTCCATTATCCACAACCATCCATAAAATTTCCTCTCAGGTAGAATTACGTTATATTCACATTTACATGTATCAATGGCAATAAACAAATGTAATATGTACATATCAGTATCATACACAGGTTGGACCTTTTCTTTCTATGGGGGGAAAATACATATTTACAATAATATGATACATGTGGACGTTCACTACTCAAGGCAGCCATAGAGTGAGTATTAATTGATATACATTTGATATAACTATCATTCATGTATCAAACAAACACACTCGGTGTGTAAATACATACATTTATATTCCAATATAGCATACTATGAATTAACATTACAGTGGACTAACCAAGTCTGGTATCATTATTCACTCTAGCATATAATCAAATATTTCATTACAAAATATTTTGGTTTGTTTTTTTATCTTTACATAAATGCTTGATACATATTTTTTCCCCATATTGTCCCTTTTCTATAAATATTCACATTTTGTAGTTTACTTTGTAGTACTTGGGACAAAGACAAGGCATGCTCTAATTTCAAACTGACTATACAGTATTAAAAAGCATTCATGATTTGTTGCAATCTAGATAACAGCAAGTAGGTTTAATATTAGCATGACAGATGTTCATACCAAAACACAGTATACCCATTTGACAGTATCTCCGAGTTGATCACTTCAAAGCACTAGGTATTGCCATACACTTTCCTTGCACTGTATGAAAAAGTCTGGACGTGTAGGACAATTTTGCGAGTACACATGTATTCAAATCTGTGATTGAGAACACAGCCCCAAGTGAGAAACATACATTACCTTTTTTCCAAGGCAAGGCTGGCCTATCTTCAACAATAGCGACATTACACATTTGCATTTGTTATACGGGGGCAATATTCTGGCAAGGTGTCAATTTCATGAATATTGTTTGATCTAAGATAATCGTAAATGTAAGAACCCTGGACAATACCTGGCATATACAATACCACATGAGACAAAGACTGAATATTAGGTACAGTCTGAATCACTTTTGATAATTAAGGTCAACTGGGCTGGAGAATCATACGTCATACACCGATTCCCTAACAGGGTTCTAGGCCAGATGTGCTCTAATTAGGGAAGGGAAGGGAAGGTAAGCAAGCAACAAGGACTTGCAAGATTAAGAACCGTCCACATGGCAAACAGGACAGTAGTCCTACAGCTTGAAATCAGATAATATGCCATTCCAGTCAAGTGGTAGTGTATATGGAACATTGGGCTAGCCATGAGACATAATCAAACATTTGTGAAGCCAACTCCTTTCTGTCGAGCTTCACTTGAGATGTTCCACAGAGAATACATACAACATACAACAACCAAGGCTGCTGCGTCATACGACCATAGTAACAAGAGACGTGACACTGACTTCAAATAGAAACAACGTAGGTAGTCCACAAACATGTAGTTAACATTTCCAAAGATGTGAAGGGATCCTTCAAATTTCCACTTGACAAAAAGAAAAGCAAAATAAGAACTGATTAAACAGCTATGCCACTCCCTTCTAGATTTGTCTTTGATAAAAAGAGTAGAATAAAATGCACAAAATTGGAGACTCGAGTTTCATCAAGACTGTACAAACAATTCAAATGACATGGAATTGAAGTTTTCTCATGTTTTCATGGAATGGTATCAGTTGCAGCCACACCTAATCATACACGTATTGCATTAAAAAGATAAAGAGATGTAGTTGTTATTTTCAAACTCCCCCACTAGTTTGTACACTAAAAATATTACAAAAGCAATATTTTGGGCTGATATACATATTTGCCACTAGAGCCCCTTTCTCCCCCCCCCCCCCAAAAAATATATATATAATACATGTATATAATATACATATATATATGTATACAGTCAAACCTGCCTTTAGGGCCACCTGTCTTCAGCAGCCACCTGCCATATACAGCAACTAATAAATCCCCCCCCCACCAAGAAAAGCCACGTTAGAGACCCTGTCTATAGTGGCCACCTGTCTATAACAACTACTTTTTTTTTTTTGCCTCCCTTGGGAGGCCGCTATGGACAGGTCTTACTGTATACACATGATTCCTGCATCATTGTGCAACAATAATTTGATGTGAGGAGCACAGTGTTGTTCCTTTTGATTATATTGTCAAGAAGGAAACGAGGTGAAAGTTTGGGTATAGGTCAATGACTGACAGTGAAATCATGACATCATCACAGTAAACCACCTTTTGACATACAATGTGGTTGCAACTGCACATATGACTGTTCTTTAAAATCAAGTGAATCTCTATATCGACAAACTTTAATGCTTATCATATGTATTTCCAATGTTGATGTACCATATCACCTGTCTGACTTTACTATTAAGCAAAAGATTGGATATGGGATGAAAGTGATCTGTAATGCTCCTGGCCCTGGACAAAACATCACATATTTTGTCACCATCCCCCCCCCACCCCCCCCCCCCCCCCCGACAAGAAAAACAAAAAACAAAAAACAAAAAACATTAAACAAATAAATATGTTGACATTCCGATTTCCACACAAAAATGTGTCAGTATGTCAATACCTGCATTCTGTATTCAGTTTGTTTGCTTGCTTTTGAAAGAGAGAATCAATGGCCCAAATTCACGAAGGTGGTACAAATGAAACCACGGTCTAAACCACAGACAAAAACCATGGAGCACAAAGTGTCGCACGGAATATTTCATTACGAAATTGGTCATTTCGTCGACAAAATGACCGTTTCGTTAAAAAAATTATCATTTCGTGGACGAAATGTTCATTTAGTTACAAAATGCTGTCATGTCATTACAAAATTAATCACTTCTTAGACGAAATGATTGATTTCGAAACGAAATATTCCATGCGACACTTGGCTCTCCATGGTTTTTGTCCATGGTTTAAACCATGGTTTCATTTGTACCACCTTCGTGAATTCGGGCCATAATGTCTTGGGTAATGTGATCACTTTGGATGTCTTAGCAGTGTCCATCTCATTTTAGGTCTTTGTCATGACTCATCTACTTATCATGTGAAGAGTGATGCATGTACAAAGACTGGTAGTGGCAGTGATTGGTTGAGATTAATGTAGATTGACATCAACATATTGTAGACAATGGAAACAAATTGAATGTGCTAATGAATGCCAGGTCCATCCTTAAAATATAAATGTACCGATACCCAGTATCAGTCTGTATTATCCCCTGACAAACGGTTCTGTATACAGCTAGGAGTAGACTGATAATATGACATTTGTTCATGAATTACTCTGTTTTCTCATCAGCACTGCGCCTGGCCGAACATCACTTCTAATTTTGCCTGCTTGAATTGACATATGTCATCTCCTATGTAATTACGTGCCCCGTGAGAGGTTATATTTCTTGCAGAACGCTGCAGCTTAAAAAGTAAATATTGACAAGCCTATTGTACCAGACTCAAACACAAATTTCATATTGACAAGGCTTTTGTGTTGCTTCCAAACAATGCCCCCCCCCCCCCACCCCTTCTATGAGTGTATCCAACAATTTTACCCCTTGGCTGCTAGAATAACATTCTCATGAGCCTTGAGCAAAGAGTCACAATGTCAATGGAGTTGAACATTCACCGAGCTGCAGGTTTCATTTAATTGCCATTGTGTATTTACACCTGCCTGGCAGTAACAGGTGCACAAAATCAATATCAGCCATGTCATGATCCACCATCAATCTTGTATGAAGAGTTTAACTCTTTATGTGCCATGGTGGAAACCCCCTGTGAGCCACATTATTCTGAGACACCAACGTTGCCATTCTTTGAGAAAACATTCTATTTTTCAAATCTATGTCACTTCTACAGATTTATGTTTAGCTGGACATTATAGTGAGTCCAGTTGAAGAGAAAATGCCAAGGTTTGCTTTGATGTAAATTGAATGACAAATCTATGATAGTTTTTCTTTTCAACGAATAGTAGCTACATTATTGTAAAAGTATAACCTTTGCACACAAAACAGTGACAGAAACGTACAATTTACATGCAAATCCAATAGGGAATGCCACATGTTATTCTATCACACCATAATATGCAAGCTTAACAAGCTGTACATATGTGAGAGGAACGGAAGCGCGAGAAACGCTGTTATTGTTCTACAATATTTGGCGGTTTATCGATCGGTTAAGGCGGGTTTGTGCATTTGAGCAGAATATGCGAAGTTGGCATGCCATCGACTGAGTCGCATGCGCGAACATGGCACATAAAGAGTTAAATCCTGGCAGCGTGTACAATTTCACTTTCAGACTCTTTCATCTATGTGCCAGGTTATAAAACTTTCCATGACACTTTCGTCTCTGCGATACACTTCTTCAAAGATGGAGAACCAACATCTCAGTGTTTGAGCTGTGATTGGAAAGAGTACGGAGGAAGATACAGCACATTCAAAAAGTCTGTGCTGCCATGTTGGAGACTACCTTCAAGGGTAGGAGTGAGCTCTCTATACATACGACATGCTGACACATTGTATACACAATGATCTCCACCCACCCCCCCCCCCCCGTATTTTCTTAAGATTATAGGCAAAAACAAATACAAAACTGAGAAACGCTTTTTCCATTCCAGATGAGTGAAAGTATGTAGAACATTACTATCAAAATACTATATAAGAAGTGTACAATCATTTCTAAAGCTACAGGCATTTACTAAAATACTATGTGATATCATCACTTCAAACTACAATGCAAGAAATTAAAATCACACAACCTATATGCAAACAGGAAAAAAAAAATAGCACACACTGAGAGATAATACAGGTATGTATAATTATGAGTGATATGACACAATGTATGGATAAGATGATGTACACATTTGAGCTGAACATGAATTCATGAAAACCATCAAGTATCATAGAAAAGGCTTCACAAACATATGAGAGAGCTCATGAAAATGTCAAGAGTTTCTATGTCTCCACAAGAAATATCAAAAAACAACCCCATACCCCATCAACATCGATACACTTTCACTGTAATCAAGAAAAAACACAGCATCATTTCATAACATTACTTGCATTTGGATATATTCATTTCCTTGGGCACAGTCAGACTGGATATGAAAAAAAAAAAATAGATGGGGGTACAATGCATGTGCAGTTCCTTTAGCAGAAATAATACATGTGAAATGATTACAATGTTTTTTAAAAATTCACAGATACGGGGGGAAAATGATTAAAAAGACACACAAGCATAATAAATTCTAGAAATGCAATACGAGGTGAAAAGACATATCATGATGCCAACAGATGTGCCAAAGTTTTACCTCTCTCTTTCAAAGTATTCATGTTGTAAACGAGATACAGTACTCTCCGCATAATCGGGTAGGCTCTAGCAGAGCGTTTCTTACCCAATTAAGCGGAATACCCGATTAACAGAAAAACACGTCTCATTCACATTGACACACACAATGTTTACGTACATAATGCATTGAACACCGCACCAAACACCTACACTGAATGCTTAACATGCGTGCTTGCACGGCACATTATACTTATACCTTACATTTTGCTCAGTCACGAGCAAAAATTTACACTCTTTTTATGGACGAATATGTTTTCAGAAAACGTTGTCGTTTGAATATGGACTCCTCGCTAACAAGCAGGCGTTTTCCGCAATGAACACTTCTCTCACGTAGAACGTCGGGTTACTTTTCGAGAAGTGACTGGGGAAAAGCAAAATTATGGAGCTGGTGCATGACCTAATTTTCGTTGCAAACTTCTCGTATTGTAAAATGTTGCGGAGCCAGGGAGGAGCGTAAGTGTGTTCAACTCCTGATTGACTATGCAACTGCGAGTGCCAGCTACATGTGTAATATTCATTTACATGTGGCAAGTCGGTATACTGGTACTTGTGTTGTCATGATTAGTCACTCGCAAAATGATCCGTCTTCTTTGCAAATTAAGCAGAGAATGCGATTAGCAATGGAAATTTTGACATTCATGGTTTCTAAAAGTATTATATCTGCGATAAAATGTGGGTAGAAATTAGATTAGACGAAAATTATTTACCCGTTTATGCGGAGAGCCAACCCGATTATCAGGTAATTTTAATGTGCATCGGAACTGATTTTGACATTTCTACCCAATAACACGGAGTACCCGTTTAAGCGATACCCGATTACGCGGAGACTACTGTATATATCTGATTCCTCCTCTTCATGGTTAGAACGATTCTTGCACGTGCAACATTTTGACCTTTCATTTCTGAAATTCACGATGACATACCACGGTTATCAAACTTACACGCATTTCTTAAATTTAATACTCTTCACCCTCATATTCCTTCCATTTCCATGCTACCCTGTAGTCAAAAAATACCGACCTCACATGCACCAGCCCCAAGATCATCTCCATGACTGTTGATTTTTTTTTCCATTTTTTTCATTGTCAAAGTTGTAAAAATCAAACCTCGACCATGGCCTTCAAAGTCACGCCTCTTTTTCCAGATCTGTTGCCAAAATCCCAGTGGTACATTGCCCTGCCAACTGTTACTTGATATAAATTTTTCATGAGTTCCATCTGTCGTTTCTCCTGTCAAACCAAAAATAGTTCGATTTTGAAACTTGACCGTGACCTTTAACTTTCTCTAACATTTGTACCCTACTATCAAATGAATATAAAGTCTCAGTTATCCTCAGTTAACCTCAGTTATCTGGCCATTATTTTTTCCAGACCTCTCTAATATCCAGACATGGGATGGCATGTCATTGCTTTTGCCTTTTTTTTTTCCAAAACAAAATCCAAGTATAACCTAACAGAAAACAAAATTTCTATTGCATATACGAGGCAATAAAAAGTTCGGCCATAAATTTAACCCATTGCTATGATGTGACATAACATCTATTGCTCTCATAAAGCTGTTGCTACGAAAGGAAGAGTATAGTTGCTCGTCTAATAATCTGATAAGGGAGGTAGGGGATGCAGGGTTACCTCCTAGACTTGATAATCTTTGCTTCTTAGCAAACTAAAAAAAAAAGAAAAAAAAAGATGAACATGCAGAAGTACATTTACCCATTTTTCATTCTATCTCTTAATCGTGTGTATTATGAAACATGCAAATATCATGTGAGTAATTGTGGAAATAGTTAATTGACAATGGCCTTCATAAACATCAAATCAGCTTGCTAAAAAAGTGTCATCGCTGGACATATCTCACTTATCTGGCCAAAGAACTCAACCGGATGGCCGCCAGTCCAACATGGCAGGATATCCGAGGCGGGACTGTTAACATTGATAATACACCTGCAGACTATGCTGTCCTCCAAAACAGTGTAGTGTATTTCAACTCTACCTGTGATTACATTTCATGACATATGTCTTCAATCAAATGTTACTTGAGTGTGAAATATCAGCGGGCACCTTGACCCCTTGACCACTAGTATCATGACCCTTGACCTAAATCTTTGAACCTTTACATCATCAACACACATACCTACACCTATTCAAGTGTCATTTGGATTTCAATCGAATTGTTTTCAGTTCACTTTGGTAGTATGTGATTATAGTCACCCATGCCACTAGCAAGCATAAACAGACTACAGGAAGAGTATATGGACATACTATTAACACATACAACCTGTCAACATTACTTTGAATTTGACAATAATTGGCAATATAATACGAAAAAAAGTCCATCTTTCATGCACACAAAAACAAAAACATACAAATTATGAAATACAAAAAAACAAAGCACGTCACTGCAAAATCCATGAACAGTTTGACGTACAATAAAGTGTAGCCATAGCAACATTATGAAAATGTGAAAAAAAAAATGTGTGGGTGTGCTGCAAAATTTACTACAGGAATATAGCATTCTTTGCAACTGTTGGTAAATTATTTAATGAAGTCTCAGTAGAAACACTAGCATGTTGTTGTTGTTGTTTTCTTTTTACTGCAGTTTCTTTTTCTAGAGGAAATGACGTACGAATACATTTTCGATTGGAAAATTCTGTTAATGAAATTTATAGACGTTCATGATTTTTTTTTTGTCAAAGTAATACAAAAAATCAGAGAAACCATCTCAGCCAAAAAAATAATAATAACAAGTAGTCATGCAATAGACAGGAAGCAACATTACAAAAATGTGCAAAAAAAAAGTGTGGGTGTGCTGCAACATTTACAACAGGAATATAGCATTCTTTGCAACTGTTGGTAAATCAGAGAAACCATCTCAGCCAAAAAAATAATAATAACAGGTAGTCATGCAATAGACAGGAAGCAAGTTGTTTGGTGAGGTGAGAAAGCATCATTTTAACTCTTGTTTCTTCCCATCTCCCTGGTCACATGTACTGTCAGTGAAAAGATTTAAGACGTAGCATGCCAATCTCAAATTGGAGCATGAAGGAACTAGCAAATGCTGCCTCATGAGCACTTCACAGACAATTCCAATGTCACCAGAAGTACTCTACAGTTTTGGCTGAATAAGGGTTTGTTAGAGCAATTGTGAATGCTGCAAACTGCATCGAGGTATGGACTCTCTCTAAACACCGTTAAAAAAAAATGAAACAGGGAGAGGTTTACACTTCATGCCATGATGTTCAAAATCTTTCTCTTTTGAAGTTGTCATTTGCATAGAAGTCTCAAAAAATTGGTACATAGAAATCACTTTTTTTTAAAGTAAAAGAATCATTCTACTTTAATATCACATCTTCCACACAGAATAGGTATAAAGCAATGATATAATACAAGAATGCAAAATGTAATAGTGTTTCTCATCATAAATTCATTTATAAGTTATAACTTTTATCTGGCAGTTCAATGCATATGATAATCCTTAAGATCATGATAAATAATGATGCATTTACAGCAAACATTCCAATAGAACTCAATATCTAATTATCAACATAATCATGGCAAGAAAATCTGAGTTGCATACATAGCAACATAAATTCTACTTTAAAGAGCCACATACATTATTCTAGAGTGACTGTTTAGAACCACATAAAAACAATCTAATCTGCTATTCAGGAGATGTCAACAGTAAATATTTTTCATCTTTTCTGTTCACTGAAGATGCGATTCATTTTTCTATTGCACTTAAAATTTTGCCATTAACTCCACCCAAACAAAGCACATTGGCAGCGATCACAATTTAGAAATGTTCAGTTGCAAATAACGGGTCTGTCATATTGTAATGAGTCAAATCATTTTTTAAGTAATTCATCTTGTATTTATTGTGTATCATATACATTCAAATAGTCAAATGCATGCAGTGCATTCTCACCAGCTGCTGTTATGTCACTGTGTTCTTAGTCTGATTTAAATGTTACACTAACATTGTTCATCCCCCTCTCTACCTCTCTCCTTCAAGCAAAAAAATAAAAATAAAAACACAAGTACAACAATTTAAAAAAAACATAGGGGGAAAAATCATTTACAGGTACTAAATTCCCTGTCAGAAAATTACCCTGCTTTTGCTTCTCCATACCTACACCATAACCAAACCCCGTGTGCAAAACTCTTGAGAATAAAGCTTCTTATTTTATTCTGATTGAATGAAAACAAACAAACAAACAATAAACAAATGTGAAATAATAATTGATTAATTGAATCAATACATATGTTTTTCATTTAGTAGTCTCTACATGAACATCCCCCCCCCCCATCACGCCTATCCTCCTCTCCCGTGTAATATCATTCTTTCTTAAGCCACCATCATGGATTTTACTTAAATGTGCATCATTTTAGATTTGTGATGCTTTGTGTTTTGACTTGCAAGTCACCTTCTGTTATTGGTACAGTTTATAACCTAACCTATGTCTTGGTTCTTATTTTTTTAGAGATTTGTATTCAAAGTATTCTGATGGGAGTACTCATGTGGCGGATGGATTTGAAGTACGGGAGTACACTCCAACAGGAGACATTTGTATTTACATGAGTAACTCCTGGCAGTGTAATCATACCTGGGGTTTGTTTCATGAAATCATCACATAAAGGTCTTTTCATAAATCTCAGAATGGCCAAGGTCGCTTTCAGTAGCCATGTGAGACTTTCAAAGAAGAGTAAAATCCATTTCAAGAAGTCTCTCATATATAAGACTTTCATGAAACAGATCCATGGAGCACTGACTCACGCAGCATGTTTGAGAAAAACGAAGGCAGCATCTCAAATGTCTTTGCCAATCTAGCATCCAGAAGGGATTCAAAGGAGATGAATTGCTAGCAGACTGCTCAGAAGACGACACATCGGAGGCAAACCTCAGCTTCCCTTTCATGTTAATGGAACACCAAGCGGGTATACATTTCTCCCTTAAATTTCTTTCCTCATCGTTCCTGTGGATGGCCGTAGAAACAAATTTCCAAGTCAGACAAACCACTGATCCTTACATAATATGTCTGTAAAGTGTATCACTGTAACCATCTTTTCACAAAATATACCCTCGATAGGATAACAGTTTTACCAGCCTATGCATGGGGGGGGGGGGGGGGGAGGGGGGGCTGCAGATTTTAACCACCGTGAAATTTTACATGAAAGTTTCCGTGAGAAGGGAAAGACTGAAATACTGAACATGTGTGAATATCTACGATTTACGTTTTCTCACCATAAACATGGGATATCTATCACTCCCACAAGTTTTCCTGACTGATTCTTTTGAGCAGGAAAGCAGGTAAGAATGTCATGGCCAATGTAAGCCTGCAGCGCTACTGCACACGGCTCAAATTTGGCATGCGCTCAATCAATCCAGCAGTCTGGGATTTCAGCACAATTAAAGAGTGTGATGGGTTTGTGGTGTGATTTTCAACAAACATATGCTGCTGGGTACAGGTAAGATTGCAGATCTGGTTACTAGAACATTTTACAGAGTGTCAAATTAAAAAAAAAAAAAGACACTTTATCTGCATGAATAAGATCTATTGGGGACTGGTGAAACAATCTGAACTCGATTCCTTTCTAAAGTGGATTGAAAATGACAGAATGGAACAAAAATTGTCTGGACCATCCACACACACATTTTGCACTTAAGGGTACCCACAATTTACATCTCGTTCAATCATCAGAAAGAATTTGATAATATGGAGGAAATATTCTCACTGTACATTTACCTTTGTATAGGAGAAAGAGAAGTTTGTTGTAACACTATGTGTGTGTGATCCTTGAAAGGACTTTCAATTAATACACATTTACCCTATTTTTACACATAAATCTAGAATCATGGTCCCTAGAGGATGAGAAATCTATTCAAGATTTATCGGGGGTATTTCTATATCAGTCGGCATTACCAATGCAATATGTGGCAAAATCAAATCCATTAAGACTGATTAGTTTCTGGTACAGGCTTCATCTTGTAATGACTAGTATCTCAGAGCCACTAAACTAGCTCCTCCATCAAAGGGAGGCCAGTTCAATGATGAAAATGTAATGGAATTCCACAGTGACTTGATGGGTTTTCAGCACTAATGAAATATGTGAATAAATAACACATTGATGTAGGTGATCAATAGACAACCTGTCGTGGTTAATACAGGCCAGAATTTTTACTGGAGCTGTTGATATCTCTATGTCCAAGATTGATGGCAGAGATACAAGAGGTGTAATTATGTTTGATGAGGAAAACCTCCTCTGTGATGTCCAAAGTAGATATGACTTATATTCAGAACTTAGTGGGGACATTAATTTGCAGTTTGAGAGGAGTCTGCTACTAATATCAACAACTAATCTAAAAGTAGCACGAAATTCCGATCCCACTTATCAACCTGTATCCCGAGCTTTTCCCATATCCTGTTGTAACCCTGGGGTTGAGCAACTGGTGGGATGTTTTTAAAGGGAAGCTATGGAGCATACAAAACGTATCATAATGGAGAGATATGATGCAAGTAATATTAAACAGATATTGCCTTTTCAGAAGTTTGATATAATGCTTGACAACCCCATGGGAGTTGTGTTTTCTCTGTAGCATGTAGTGCTCAGGAGAAACATGCTCTCAAGGGGGAATTATAAGGTACTGTCAAGTGTTGTAATGCAATAATAAGACAAGGCAATATGTGTTTAATATGTTATGGTCTACATAAATAGAAATCATTTCATTCAAGCTCCGTCTAGAGCCAGTCAAATTCTGGAATTATATTGCCTGATGTGACATCATCACTTATAATACTATATACCAAATCTGATCTTCACTGCATTAGTCACATGATTGCATTTTGACTGATCACCAACCGGTATTTCTGTAGACCATTTAATACATCCTGTAATAATGACTTCTTATAAATAATCACAAAACTATGATGTTCTCAAAATCTCTATATCTCATTCAGGGTGGTCAAAATCTACTTTGGCTTAGGTGCCTATGTCATTGCCTCCTTGCCACCATATACTTTACTTATGAAAGAGAACATACAATAATCTGTTATTAAAAAAAAAAAAAAAAAATATATATATATATATATATATATCTATATATATATATATATATATATATATATATATATATATATATATATATATATATATATATATATAAAATGAATATCTCCAGCATAATTTCTAAGATTTTGATATGACCTCATGAGAAGGTTGGTTTCACAAGGTGCTATAAATCTCATGGCTGGTAGGACTAAGAGTTTGAGTTGAGTGATGAGCACTGCACTTATAGGGGTCAAGGGAGAGACAGATAGATAGATAGGAAATGGGATAGACACAGAAAGGTTAATAATGGGGCAGCAGAGTTGATAATCCATATTCCTTGTCCTGAACTTTGTGAATGACCAGTGCCCCATTTCATAAAAGATGTTTAGGATAGCAACTTTTGCTGGAATGGAAACTGCTCATAGCAACAGCCAATCAGAAAGCTGTATTCTTGTTGTTACCATGACAATTGCCATTCCAGCAAGAGTTGCTATCATATCAAGTTTTTATGAAATGGGGCCCAGGAGAACACATACCCCCGCCCCCCAATTAATTCTTGAATAGGTGAAGTACATCGCAATTGCATTAGCAAAACTATCAATTTATAAAAGTGATTGCTCACTATGTTTTTTTCATACATGAGATAAGGGATGACTGTAGTGAGGTGAGCATGTTCCATGTCCAATGATTTACCCCGCTTTCCTTCCTCCGTTTGTTCCGAGTGAGCCAATATATTAAAATAAACTGGTTAAGTTGCATGCCATAATATTGAACTTATGTAGCACTATGCCTGCCGCCAAACTAATTATAAAAAGGCATAGGGTAAGGGTACCAGTATTTGGTCAGCTACCGGTATTCGGTCACTTATCACTTGTCACCAGCCAGTAAGTTCAACTGTTACAACACACGCAAATCACATCAATTCACATACTTGCACACTCATTCACAACAGGAAACTCCCTCAACTCCCTCCAAAAATCCATCCAAAATCCCAAATTTTACCGTCAAAAGTGCAGAATCGGCGCTACTTTGCAAAAGTGCGCTCAGATTGAGCCCAGTTTTAAGAGTACGGGTCGCCGAAAAAGCGCTAAAAATCGGGATATACGCCGTTCTCTCGCAGGATTTTTTGCTTATCGCAAGCTTTGAGTGTGATGGTATCCTCAAAAACGCAAAAGAAAAACAAAATTTCCGTACGTGCCGATACAGTGTCTCAATGTACAAGGGTTGAATGCAAGTGCCGATTCCCCAGTATTCGGTCACCAACAGGCGCCGCAATGTCGCCGATGCAATTCTGCACCAACAAGGTAGCACGCGGCGCATTTTTCAGCTGCCTTGAACATGCATTGACTTTGAACGCGCATATCGCCTGACCGAATAATGGTCACTGTGACCGTATTCTGGGGAATTTTCAAGGTGATATATTTTTGGATTTTGTGAAATTCTGTGTGATATCTAACAAAATGAAAATTGAGATTAAAGAAATTTGATATATTTTACATACATTGATGTAGATATGATGTATGTATGTATTATTTTAGTTTGAAAAATATTGCAAAAAAGCTTAAGTGACCGAATACTGGGGGTGTTATTATTAGAAATTTTATTATCATTAGAAATCTGAGTAGAAACTAGGGGGAAAGAATATGGGAAAGCATTACTGTAACAGAGTCAACATGTCTGACACATCACATTCACTTTGAAAGATAAGATTAGAAACTAAATAACATGGAACATGTTACCACACATAATTTCTACTATTATTATCATTATTGTTATTGTTGTTATCATTATCATTATTACTATTATTATCATTATTATTATTACTACTACTATTATTATTATTATCATTTTTATTATTACTATTATTATTATTATCATTATTATTATTATTACTATCATTATTATCATTATTATTATAATCATCATCATCATCATCATCATTACTATCATTATCATTATACTTTAAGCTCAAATGTAAATGTCACCTCACAAAGCAATACTGCATTAAATGGCATGTCTTTGTAAAGTCATGAGCATCATGGACAGCAAAACATAACTTGCAATGCATGTAAATCTTAAAACATGGAGGCAATTAAAAATGGAGGCAAGAAGCAGATTTTTAAAAATGAATGAAGAAATCTCCTGTCCTTCCTCAGAATAAAAAAATATGTGCTCGTCATGATGAGAGGAATTGTGGCTACCTCCAAGATAACTACCCATCAGCCTCGGAATGTCAGAAGTTCGTTTTTTTACTTCATATCTATTAAAGTACTTTATGAAAACTGAACAGAGAATTAAAATATCAATGCACCATTCAGATGTGAGTTGAATCATCCGAGTCCCACCAGACATGATTAATTGAGGTCTAGAAGTCCTCCTGTGAATTAGACCCATTACCATTCTAGGTAGGGCCCAAGAGATAACCTCAATCAATTGATAATATCCATCTGTGGCTTGGGAGGCTCCTGAAGGCTGTTCTGCTCCTTAGCCTTAGTCCTCATCTCCGGCGGACAGTTCTGGACGTAGATGACCCTATTGTAGGCCTTGAGCCTCCGCCATAGCTGGACATACACCTTGCACTGGACATACATGAAGACCAAGCCACCTGCAGGATTGACATGTTTGAGAATGAAAGAGAGAAACATTACATATGTCCTTTGAATTCATTCTGAATACAAATCATGTTCAGAATAAAAGCAGCTTGGCTTCAAAGGACCTATTCATGTGCTTTCAATCAGACTTTACCCGTTATATCCAATTTCAATGCTTAAATCCAAGTTTGTTTGTTTTTTCTCATTAGCTGATATAATATCAACATATCATTGTGCATTATTATTAAACCAAGTTAAGGGTAGCCTTTTGTGTTTATGAAAGCAAAACCTATGCAAAAAGGCATATGTAAAACTAGATTATGTCAGCCGACCAGTTTGTTAGTTCGCAACATTCACGATCCATTCGGTTTAGGAGTCATGCACAATTTTAACTTCACAGCGACACTTTGATACTAAAATTTCAGGTGACAGAATAGTATTTTCATATGTTTCAGCTCCTTAACTCTTTACGTGCCATGTTCGCATGCCTGACTCAGTCGACGGCGTGCCAAATTTGCATATTTTGCTCAAATGCTCAAACCCACTCAACCCACCCAAACCGATTGACAAATTGCCAAATGCCAGAGTAAATTAAAAGTGCTTCTCGCGATTCTAATCCTGTCACATGTAGCTTGCATTTTATGTTGCGATTCACTACTTTAAAGTGGAGATTTTTGCAGTGTTGAAATTTTTGTGCATTTTGTGCAACCAGAAACTAGCGCAAAAATAAGTAGTTGATGTCTTGATTCCGCAGAAATAAAAACACCCGAAACACTTTTTACCTGACCGAAGGCGAAAAATTAGTTGCATGAAAATATCCACTTTTACAGTATGAAACGGTATTCCCTGGTGAATCTGCTAGTAAATTCTACATTTCTGTCACTGTTTTGTGTGCAAATGTCATGGCTCTACAATAATGTAGCTACTGGATATTTGAAAGAAAAACAATCACAGATGTGTCACACAATTTCTATCTAAGCAGAGCTTGGCAGTTTCTTTGCAACTTCGTTCATCACTCACATGTCGATAGTAACAAAAATCTGTAAATGTTACATATATTAGAACAAGAGACCCGCGGGTCTAGCGCTCACCTGAGTATCGCAAGTTCACCTTTCACGCAGTCACTAATCTAAATCATTCACAGCTCTACCAAAATTTGACCAGGCATTCTCAAGTAGAAGATGAAAATGTACAATATCAAGGGCCCATTTTTTAAAGATTCCTTAATTTGGGGGGATTGGGGCCCCCTGGGGCCCTCTGGGTGGGGCATGGTGCCCATTTTGATAAATTGAGATATTGACCCCTAGGGACGCTACCTGCCAAGTTTGACAAAAATCCATCATGAGGTTTTCAGGAAGAAGATGAAAATGTACAATTCAGGCCCCCATTTGGACCCTTCCAACCACCCCCCTCCCCCCCCCCCCCCCCCCTACCCAAGAGGGGCACCCCTGGATCTCCTATGAACAAACTTGTAGTATTACTGTATCTCAGCTCTATAACTTTTGATTCTAGAGAAGATTTATAAAGATTCCTTCATTTGGGGGGTTTGGGACCCCTGGGGGCCCCCTGGGTGTGGCATGGTGCCCATTTTAACAAATTGAGATCCTAACCCCCTAGGGATGCTACCTGCCAAGTTTGGTGAAAATGGGTCATGGGGTTCTCAAGAAGAAGATAAAAATGTACAATTTAGGCCCCATTAGGACCCCTCCTCACCCCCTCCCCTGGGTCCCAAGGGGGCACCCCTGATTCTGCCATGAACAAACTTGAAACTACAGTCATCAATGTACTAACTCATAGTATCAACTTAGCTCTATCACTTCTGGTTCTAGAGAAGAAGATTTTTGCGGATTCCTTCATTTTGGGGGGTTTGGGCCCCCCTGGGGCCCCCTGGGTGGGGCATGGTGCCCATTTTAACAAATTGAGTTCTTAACCCCCTAGGGATGCTACCTGCCAAGTTTGGTGAAAATGGGTCATGGGGTTCTCAAGAAGAAGATGAAAATGTACAATTTAGGCCCCATTAGAACCCTTCCCCACCCCCCTCCCCTGGGTCCCAAAGGGGGGCACCCCTGATTCTGCCATGAACAAACTTGAAACTACAGTCATCAATGTACTAACTCATAGTATTAACTTAGCTCTATCACTTCTGGTTCTAGAGAAGAAGATTTTTACAGATTCCTTAATTTTGGGGGGTTTGGGCCCCCCTGGGGGCCCCCTGGGTGGGGCATGGTGCCCATTTTAACAAATTGAGTTCCTAACCCCCTAGGGATGCTACCTGCCAAGTTTGATGAAAATCGGTCCTGGGGTTTTCAAGAAGAAGATGAAAATGTAAAAAGTTTACGCACGACGCACGACGGACGACGGACGACGGACGACGGACGACGGACGACGGACGACGGACGAAGGGCGATCGCAATAGCTCACTTGAGCCTTTGGCTCAGGTGAGCTAAAAAACGAAATGTTTTCCCAAAGCATGACTATGCTGCTGTCTCAGAATAATGGCTTTTGCATCATGGCACACAACGAGCTTAGAATGTCATTACAATCCTACTTCAGCCAAAATCAAAGAAATTGATGAAATAGGCATGTAATAGGCTCTACTTTAATTTTTTTTTTTTGGGGGGGGGGGGCATTCTACAGAGAAAAATATAATACATTTTTGGATCGCTGCAATACTGCTGTGAAAAAACTGATTCTCTGAAAAAGTGAATAGATTTAAAAATGAATAAATTACTTCTAATATGTACACATTGTGCCAGAATATAAAGGGATGTGTTCTTCAACAATTGTTGTTTGCAGTTTAATCATCTCTTCTTTTGCAGTACATGCTCTCCCTGCAATATTATCATATTTTTATGTTTTACAAAGTACTTTTACACCTTGGATCAGAAATTTAACCCTTTTCAATATCAAGACAAACATCAAGAGTTACTTGTATACTTGAGGACTTATGTATGATACATCTTGCCACTTGTGATTCAGATGAAGTATTTTCTACTGGATTACACAAATTGAAGCTAAACAAAGAGGCTGTTAAGAATGTATATTTAGAGAAAGATTATGACACTCAGCAGACATTGTTGATATATCTTTGTACACAATGCTGCATTTCAACTTCATAATTTGTAACTGTATGAAAGTTTGTACTGTTAAACACGATATTTTCACGGCATGAAATTTTCGTAAATGGGAGCCGACTTATTCGCATCATGAAATTTTCGCGAGTTGCCTCAAACATTCAATGCATAGAGTTTTAGACAAGATCTTCAGCGTGCATTTTAATTTTGCGAAACTCCGCTCCGCGAAATTAGAATGCACGTGACCATTCCTTGTTTTACAGTATTTGTCTGTACATTTAAAACATGGCAACAATTATTTCTATATGATTTTCTTTTTGTTTAGCTGTCACCTGTTTCCTCACTTCGTTTTTTCATGATATAATTATAAACGATTATTTTGTATTTATTCATGTTTTTTTCATTACTTCAAAGGCCTTAGATTTCTTGGACGATTGTTTGCTAGGTAGTCTGTAGTTTATATTCTATTGTACAATTTTGAATGCCGACATAATATTTGTAAAGCTATAGGCAATTTAGCCCCTGGGCTACGATGTATAACATGAATAGGTAAACCTTTCGATACAAAAGAAAATAAATTCAGAGTGATAATCTATTCATAGGATATGGGAGTTCGCATGTGCAAACAGAAACACAATTTTGTTATTGCCCTCTGACCACAAAATCCAAAATATATCAAGTCAAAATTTCTAATTCGTCAGTGTGTCCCATTATATTCTAGATCCATACACTCGGTACCAAAGATCTTGACAGACAGCATAGATGCAAACTCAAAACCACCATGTCTCCAAGAAAATAACTTCCAGCTTTAACCCGTTGAGGACGCACTGATTTTGCTACAACACGCATTTCCCACACACAATTGCCCGAGTATACTCGGGACTCATCCTCAATGGGTTAAGAATTCTCAACACATCTGCCATTTCTAAGCTTGCAATGCCCCACCTGTGAAGCCAACGGCTACGACGACCAGCTTGGTCCAGAATGGCCACTCCATGCCATCCTGGTGGATCTCCGTGGAGGTGCGGTCTATCAGGACATAGAGGGCCCAGATCACACACGTGACGGCGATGATGTGAAACGACACGGAGCAGATGATCTTCCGTTTCTCGGCCACTGACATGTCAAGCTTCTCCCACTGCAAAATGGTGGTGGGGGGGGAGGGGACAAAGAGAGAGAGAGAAAAAGACATTCTTGAATGGCAGGAAGTATTTTGATACTCGGGAAGTAGCAATAGTACTTCCTTCCACCGAAATGCCACACATTATATGTCAAGACAAATATATACAAACCGCTTCCAATACCTCTCACCTTTAAAAATCATTTGTCTTTAGGGCTACAAGATGTCACTGCAGATCATTACCCTCCAAGACACCTTTCCAGTGTGTGCATGCACAAACTCACACACACTGTCCAACACAAAATACATACATCCCATCTACCCAATGCAATACTAAATTGTGACATTCAAACACGCAGAGTTGTTGCCACCATAATGTACAACTGTGGTAGTGGAAACATGGTTGATATCAATGTGATTAATAGCATGTGATGCTAACACCATATTTTTCCAGTCTACGTGCATCTTTTCAAGACTTCCTGAAAAAAAACAAAAAACAGTTGGACCCCAAGAATGACCCTAAAAGAAAAAAGTACCTGTCGTAATCAGGTCTCCTGCACAACATTAATTATAGATATCAACAATATTCATCTAGGGGCACAAATAAAAATTCAGCATCATGCAAGTATTATACTTACACAAGAGCATCACTTGACATTTTTCCTTTAAAGCACTACCATAACAATATCAGTGTTACACTAATTCATCTAACATGTTACACCCCCAAAGATGACTTTTGCTTGATATTTAGAATATGAACTGCACAAGCACAGACTATACCTTATCATCCAAATCCATCGTCCTGTTCATTTGAAAGCTCATAGAGTAACTACGGAACATTTTTGGATTCCCCCTCTGCCCCCAGTTTTTATGTATATTGGGTAAATCGACATTTATGACGCCCTATACAATACGGAATCTACAAGAATTTCTGGGTTAATCTGACATGCCTCCTAAACATCTGGGGCATCTAAAACGCGTCCAGATTGTATACAATCCAAAGTAATGGCTGACGGACGAAACTTTTATGCAACAATGCATCAATCCAGTCATTCCAACGATACAACGATACATATCTTATACTGAAGATTATGTGATGTCAATAGTTCTGCGTTTAAGCGCTCCCTTTTTCTTCTGAAAAAAAAACCCTCAACAACAACAACAACAACAACAACCACAAACTCATACTGAAAAATGCGAAAGATAAAAATGAACTCTGAGAGTTGTGGCCTGTCAATCAAGTCTACTTGCATATTTTTACTACACATTTTAAAACTTTTCATTTTATGAAGATCACTTTCAAGCCAGCAAGACTCATCTTCATGTTGCCAGATCCTGCTGTTGGGCCTTGAATACATTTATTAGAGACTGTCATTAAACTTTAATTCTGAATTTTCTTCTGACTGCAGTGAAAACTATGATCTGCATTATGGCAACATTGCATACCGGCACTGGTCCGACAGTACCTGACCAGTAAAAATCACTGTTGGACCAGTAACTTTTTCAGGAATGGACCAGTAAAAAATGGCAAAACTGGGTACCTACTGGTCTGACTGACCAGTAGAAAAAATGGGTTAGTGTGCAGCCCTGATTATGGTATACTGTGAGCTATTCATCATATATGCCTGTTCCCTTCTGTATAAACTAGGTAGCAGTATTGATTACAATACAACATACCTTATCCTATTTTTTTTGTGTGTGTATTTTCATTTGTATACCTTATCTCTGTCAAACACATATATTTTGGTGACATATTCGAAAATTTCTTCACTGATCTCTGTAAAGTACCGGTACACAAAGGGCCGAAGAATCTCATCTGGAGTTGACCACTACAGATAAGCACACGTGTTGATGCACGTATTTGCTGACCGTTGCTATTCATGGTTTCGAATGTACCAAGGTGGGCAACAAATGAATCAAACCATCCATGAATCTCCACGCTACCAGGTCTCTAATCCATTGGCTTTCTGTGGAGCAGGTTTCAGTACTACAGCAAATTATGCTTAAATGACATGATTTTAACTAAGTAACAAGTATATCCTGCATGAGTTTGAGGACACATATCATATGAGACAGTATACTGCCTGAGCTCGGATACCGTTTGTGTTTCATCTATGAAAGAGATAAGAATCAGCAAATACATAAAGCTTGTCAATCTGCAGGTTTAGTGCTCGTGTGATAAGCTACAAAACATAAAAGAGAGATACAGAGACAGACAGACCGAGGAGGGAAGGAATGGGAGAGAGGAGTGGCAGAGATAGAAACAGGATAGTATTTTATGGTATCGTTTTGTGGGGCAACGAAATGCCAGTGGTAGGTCATAATATATTTCATTTTCCATTTGTGATTATCTCTGTGGCTTCACGGCCTGTTTGGTCACGCTAAGGCACATGTGATGAGCTCAAACCGTACGCTGCCAACTGTCCATTCACTGACTATTCACTCAATTAATCTTTACTGACTGCCAGTGCCGAAAGATATTCTCCTACGATGGAGACGCTTGGTGATTGGGGAAGGAAGGGGGTGACCTTATTTGCATACTAGCCACTGTAACATAAAAACTCGCTATCAACACCAAATTACAGTAACTGTCATTACATGTAGCAGCACAAAGAGATTGCTCCTCATTTGGTTGTGTAGCAATCTCCTTATATTGATTCAATATGTAGATAAAACCTTCTCAGCACACTCATGTACCCCCTGACAAGCACAATCCGTGAGCACGAAGGTATTCAGTGCCATAAAACATGCCCCCACCCCCCTTTGGATACCAAGTTGACAGTGATAAGGCATTTGACAAGACAAGAGCACAACAGTTGCCAGGTAATAAACATGAATGCTGGAGATAAATCCTGTGGAATACAAGCAGTGATCCACATGCCAGTGAACACAGTAGGCCCATTTACACTTGCATGGAAAAATCACGATTTTTCTAAAATCGCGACATTTGGGTGTAAGTTGCTAAGCAACTACACCCAAACGCCCTCGAAACATCGCCAGAAAAATCGCCAGCCGGAGTGCGATTTTTTGAAACATCGCGAAGTTTGAGGCGAAGTTAGCGAGTGTAAACCCAAGCTGCAGAAATATCGCGATTTTTCATCACGTGACTCTCGGTATCGGATTGCACTGGGCAGCTCCCGATCCCTCTTTGGAACGTGTAGAGAGCACGTCGGTCACTGGCCAGCAGGAGAGTACTGTACTAGTACACGGGAAAGACAGCTGTGTACAGCCACAGGTCTAAACGGCCGATCCTCGGTCGGCTCGTGGTCTCTCACCTCCCCCTCCCTGATGAAACTAGTACACTGTACGTGAAAACTACTACTGGTAGCAAACCCGAAGTTCTCCAAACACGTATCATCACCCCATGACAACTAAACAAAATAATGTTCTCCCAGAAATGCGTTGATTCAGATTGTGGGAGTGCCCGTACTGCTCTCGATATAATACGTTGTTTGTGGAATACAGGACTCAGGAGTACGTAACAAGTGTAAGTTCTTGCTGTCGCCTGATAAAATACCAGTCCTAACTTCCAAGTCTTACTTCCCACTTTCGTCATATCGGCGAAATTTCATGATCCTCCTGAATGCTGCTGTAGAAGAAGTTTTACACACCTACTACGTATGTGATCTAATATAGCAAGCTACATAGTTTTACCGTAAGTAAACAGTCTCGAGAAGCACAAATTTATGTGTGCATTGTACTGATGTGATAAAAAGCCCTGGCTCAACGTTCCAACCAGCCAGCTGTGATCAAAATATACTGCACTGCAGTGAAAACGAACAGAATAGCGCGCGCTTCCACTCAGCTACCGTGTTGAAAACAGGTAAATTACGCATGCGCACTACCGACCAAAAAATCGCGATGTTTCGTGAAGCTAAAACTTCGCGTGCTTTTGCGCAAGTGTAAACGGTGGACCAAAATATCGCGATTTTAAAAATCGCAATGTTAGTAAGTGTAAATGTGGCTCGTGAGATATTTGCTCCTGGAACAATTGCTCTGGTCTTAATTTCTTCAAGGACCGAGGGTTAAGGTTGTGATAGGATTTTCTGTTTAGTTTGATGAGAGGATTAGGTTTAAAAGGGTTACGTACATAGGTAGAATTTAGTTTGGCTAAGCGTGCAGATATTTCATGGAAGCATGCAGTTGTCGCAAGAGCAAATGTCATAGAACCAGGGAACATAACAATACAATACAATAACAAGTCTTCATTACGAAACTGCACAAATTTACCCCCCAAAATAAGAATGCTTTCAAAATTTCTCCTGTAGAATATAATTTCAGCTTGCTTATTCTGTAGCACAGAAAAAGAAGAAAAATAATCCACTCCTGAACCTTTGTAACCATTAAGTTTTGAGGAAATGAGCACTGATCCACAATTCATGCAAAATATAATTAAAAAAAACTTCATAGATGACATCACAGTCATTATGACTCTTTGTCTTGAAGTTTCCCTTGTACAGTTGTAGTTTAATGGTTTACACCTCAGTAATTTATCAAATCACAAAAATTAATCTGGATTTTCTTGATTTTCCTAAAATGTACTGATAGGACCTGATTATATCTGGAATACTGCTATGAATTGTCTTCTAGAAAAAGAGAAAAGGATCTTGATTAACAAACATCTTATTCCAATTGTGAATCTTTGTGAGAATAGAAATACACACACACAGACACATAAAGTCAAGAATGTTCTTTCTAGCAACATACACTGGCCACAGAACCCTTGGCAAAAACACAACAAAGCAAAACAAAAAATGGCTTAGTTCTTTAATAATTCCAAATTCTAGATAGAGAGAAAACAAAAGTCAAAGCCTATCCACTGCACTGGGAGCTGTACTGTCCGATCCTCTGCAATTTCTAATCACCATTTCTGATGAATTCATGCCCTGCATTGTATAGACCTGTTTAGTAAATGAATGATACTACCCACTGACTCGAGAGGGTAAGGCTGAGACAAAAACAAATTAGTGATACTCCGAACCTACATGAATCCATCTCAACAATACCCTGCACACTTCAGTGCATAGAATTCAATATACAAGCTTGCATGTAAATAGTAAAAAAAAAAAGACAAGATGAACAATCAGCATAACATATTTGATTTTCTCATCCACGAATAACCTGACCTTTGGTAATATGCTTGCACATGGCTTGGAAATACACACTGAACTAAAAGATATTGCTACAAAATTCATCAGCAACACCCACACATACAAATGCAAATCAACTCCACCTCTCGGGTCCACAGAAAGCTGCACTTCAATTTGTACTATTTATGGCACTTCAATTGCATGATATGCTCAATATCTGTTAAAAATCTGATTTTGTCACTGCAGTTGCAGTCATGGATAAGATATTGTTACAGAGCAAAAAGGGACCTTTAACAATTGATAGTAGATCTTGTCAGCTTGTTGCTGGATAATGCGATCGGGCGTGTGCGACGTGACATCATGTAAAGCATCACAGCACTGACCAAACACACAAAGATGATGGATGTTGGCTCTTACTCCTCTTGTTTTGCCAACTGCGGTAGAAAAGTCTCACATTTTTTCCCTCCACATCTACTTGTGAGACGAATTACAGTGTATGCTGCGTCCCACTGTCGTGCTTTTCATGACCACATAATCCGCTGAGCAGCAAACAGAGAAAGATTAGTCTCTTACTGCGTATCTTCAAATCTTACAGTCTGTTATTTCCATGGCAACCAAGTGTGAAAATGCAAAAAGACAGCGGGGGAAACAAATGGAACAGAGGAAATGGGAAAACATGAGGAGGAAGAGAAGGAGAACAAAAAAAAACGTCTGTGAGTAGAAGGCAGAGTGAGGAGAATGTGGATGCATGGAAGGAAATATAAGGCACAGGAATGGAAAAAGGAAGCAGAAAGACAAACAAAACAAAACCTGGTTGAAAAAAAAAATACTCAGAGTGCTCGGGTGAAGATGAGGGAGAGATTGCGATGTGACCGAGAAAGAGAGAGAGGGGAAGAGAGAGAGCAGGGATGATTCAGCAGTTTAATGACTGATCCACTGGTAAAAAGACACTTTTTATGTTTCCTTCTGAAACATCTGATAAAAGAGATAAATTCTCTTCTGGTGCCATAGAGATGCATCCATCCACAGAAGCAGAGTATAGAATACCCAAGTGTGATGTCACAGGCATTCATCGCCATGGAAACCAACTCTAGAACTTCCTCAGCTGGCCTAAATTATCAGTGCACACTATTGTTGCTAACCATGCTCGCACCTGGTTCCCACCCAAGCTATATCAAAGGCTTTGAAATCATTATTTCTGTGCTCAACGGCCATGGTCACACTGGAAAAAAATTGCGAAGTTTATAATCAAGATCTAAAAGATCTTGAAGTTTTGCCAGTGCCGGTGACCGTAACTTCCCACATACCTTCTCACAAAACTTCTCGCAAAACTTCCCATTCAAACTAGGGATATTCCCCCCCCCCCCCATCTCCCCAAATTTCTAGATCTTTTGCCAGTGTGAATGCTAGAGACTGAAACTTTGCAAAGTTTCTCGCGTGACCAGTCCACCACCCATTTGTGGGCGGTGCCTCCAAAGCGCATGGTCATTGTGATGAACAAGTGAGCATTGTTACATCACAATCACCAACTGTCAGACCGCGTTCTTTCTTGCCCACAAGCACATGTGACTCAAACTTTTCAGTCCAAAGATCGAGAAGTTTGGCTGCCAGTGTGAACAGACAACAAGCGATTGCAAAGACTTCGCTATCTTAGATTTCTTGATCTTTTGCCAGTTTGACCACTGCTTTTGACGATCAAAATGAGGAAATCTGCATGAGTAAATACCATGCACCTTGTCCAGATGGGGAGCACTAAGGTGTCCATATAAATACAAAAAAGTAAGACTCGATTTCTATGATGAAAAGGCATGCAGATACCAAATAAACATGACATACTAAAACCATTCATGTACTTTCACAATAGATTGTTTGCCTCCAACCAAAATATAATGAAACAAAATTGTATACATCTCTTTATCACATAGTGTCATTACATGTTCAATCAGAAATTACTGTCAAATCTACTATCCCTGGAGGGACACTGTACACTCAAAACTTTTGTGTTTCCTGCAGTTGACACAAATTTTGCTGTGGCATTTGACAGTCAGACAAGCCCACATAATATGTTACAGTAATACCACTGTGAGATACCAACTATATGTTATATGGGGGGGGGGGGGGTCAAGTTGTACACACATGTTGATATTTTAAATTTCATTCCATCCATTTCACCTTTCCTGACGCATTTTCCTTGTCTAAAATTGTATACTAGTATCACCTCTGGGCCCCGTTGCAAGAAAGTTGCAATCAATTGCAAATAATTGCTAATTTTGAAACAACCATTCTGATTGGCTCAGGGTCTGCCCTATTAAGAAGACATGCATGCAACAATGATTTTGATTGGCCAGTGACAATCAGTTGCAAGTTGCGTTTAAACGCAAAGTTTCTAGCAACGGGGCCCTGGAGGCATATTTTGTCCTAAGTATACTTTATGTAATCAACTCTTGACTACCAAACGGTATTTGTTTCAATTGGCACTCGACCTATCAAATTCAGGAAAACACATTTAGGTGGTTTATAATGGTATACTTTTATCAAATTCTCTTGATGTTAATTCATTTATGTTTTGTTAGAAAGAGTAAAAACTATGTTTCTTTTTAGTGGTATTGTTTGTTTTGGTTGTAAAATTTGCAAAAGCCTCTTCGTGCTAATAATTCAGAAGAACAAAGTTCCTATTCCACTCTCATATTAGCACACATTTTGTTTTAGAAAACAAACATTTCTGCTCTATGCATATTTGACATTAAATTCAAACAGTTCTAAGTGACTCTCCAATATAAGATTAAGCAGTAAATTTCAGTTTCGTGATGGAAAAATCTGAACTTGACAAGCTAAGTATTGAAAGGAGGCACACTTTTTTTTTCTTAAGTGTACAACATATGTGACCCGCTACAACAAAAAGGTCCTAAAGTCGCGCACGGTCGAAGCCGTGAAAATCGAGTTTGAAGTCAGAGCATTAAAATTGGTCAAAACTTACGATTTTCTGATTTTGATATATTATTGAAGTCTAACATGTCTTCTATCATCTGTCGAAATTTTGAAGCAAAATGATCAAAGGAGAGATTAAAAAATAGCGTTTTTCTGAGCCATGTTTTTTGGCGTTTCAACGAAGCAGAAACTGTTTCGAAAATTTGGATTGAGCATCACAGATAGGCTCCGCCCCTAACAACGACCAGAGTGATCTCATTGGTCAGTTTGCTGCTTGCTGCTAAC